>NC_088865.1:14870895-14905895 GCF_032884065.1 Artemia franciscana | reverse complement strand
TTGCATAAAATTTGGAAAGATTTTCGTTTTAGTGTCCTTGCTGTAAATTTTACCCCCTACAGATATATTACTTACAAAACCGCTTTCGGATATAACCGATATACATTTTAATCCCATCTTTTCTTTATACCTTGATTATTTGAGCTATATTTTGATTCGACATGTATAATATGGCTTCATCCTAAGGGCACTAAGTTTTATAGGTTTTAATCATTTCTTAAATTATTTTTTATACGTTTTTGTTGACTCCTTTAATACTCTTGATATTAGTTTTTCAGCTTTACCTATTTTGATTGGACAAGCTATGTTTTTCAAAAAACTTTGCTAAGTAAACTTAATTTTTTTTTACCGTTTATAAGCTTTTATTTTCTTTGCACTTTAGGACAAAGTTTTTTGAAAAACATAGCTTGTCCAATCAAAATAGGTAAAGCTGAAGAACTAATATCAAGAGTATTAAAGGAGTCATCAAAAACGTATAAGAATCAGAAAAAATATGCGGCCAAAAAAAGGATGTCTTCTTGTTGAAATAGTAGAGCGTTTTGAAGAATATAGTTTGTTGTTGGAGCCTACTTAAAGATGAAACAGTAAGGTTAGGAGTGCTAAAAGGGTCCACAAAATGTAATTAACAATTAAAGAAATTAAAAGTTTGAATTTTACATGGCGTTGCTTTTTTAAGTTACAACGGAAAAAGATAAAAGAAGAAAAAACGTCAGAAGTTAACGTAGCACTCTTGTGAAATGTAAATTTAAGAGGTATTTTACTAATACAGATTTGCTTAGAACTGTTATCAAGGATAATGAGCAATAAACTAAACAAAAGTGTTTAATTTAGCAGAGCCTTTTGCTATGTTATTTAAAATAGTCTTTTGACTCATAGAATTTGGCACAGAAATATACGTACAGCTGAAAAAAGAGGTTGGGAGTGTAAAAAAGTCTAGAAAATAAGAAAAACAAATATAATTAGCAATAAAATGTTTGAAATGAATATATCCTAGTTAAAGTTATCTTACAAAGTTACTAAGATAGCTTGAAGTTGAAGAGTAGGCAAAGCTAAAAACTAATATTAGGAGTGTCAAAGGAGCTTACAACAATTTAACAAAGTGAAGATAATGAGCTATGAAAGAAATAAAAATGTTTGAAGTTAACATAGCATAGTTTTTGACTGATATACCTTAGTGTAGGACCATAGGCAAAATTGAACAACTAATTTTAGTAGTTTTAAAGGGATTTACAAAAATGTAATTAGAAAAAAAATACTTAATTGACATAGCAAAGTCTTCTTAATAATATAGCCTGGTGTAGGAACATAAGTAAAGCTGAAAAATGAACATTAGGAGCGTTAAAAGAGTCTAAAAACATCTAAGAAAAAAAGATAGCTAACAGTAAATGAAGAATGTTTTTTGGAGTTTACAGAACAGAGTCTGTTGGTAAATAAAGCTTCGTGTAGGTGTATGCAGAGAGCTGAAAAAGTATGGTTTGATATGTTAAAAGAATGCACGACCGTGTGAAAAACAAAGATAAGGAAAAATAAAAGAAAAAAATGTTTGATGTTTATCCAAAAAATCCTTTTAACTAATATAGCTTGGTGCAAAAAAAGTTAAGGTGAAAACCTAATGTTAAGAGTTTTAAAAGAGTCTACAACAATAAAGAATAACATGATAATGAAGAATAAGAGAAAAAAAAATGGTTATAGTTGACATTTGCAAGTCTTTTGACCAATTTAGCTTGATGTAGGAGTAATGGGAAAGCTGACAAACTAAGCTTAGGACTTTTTAAATGTGGAAAAACATTTAATAACAAAACTTAAGGTTAACATTAACTGAAAAAAAAAGTTTTAGTTAATATAAGAAAGTCTTTTGACTAATATTAATTGGCTTAGGAGTGTAGGCAAACCTAAAAAACTATATTTAGGAGTTATAAAGATTTCTTTGACAGTTCAAAAAAAAACAATGTTAATGAGCAACAAAAAGAAAATTTTTCAAGTTAAAATAGCGAAGTCTTTTGACTAATATGCATGGGCTAAGGAATATACATAAAACTGAAAAACTTATGAGTGTTAAAAGAGTCTACTAAAATAGAGAAATCAAAGATATTGAACAGTAAAAGAAAAAATTGTGAGAAGTTAAAATAGCAAATTTTTTTTTACTATTACAGCTTGTTGTAAGAACATAAAAAACTGATTAACTATGCTTACAAGTGTTATAAATGCTTACGAAAAATAAATTCAGAGGAGTAGAAGAATGAAAACATGTTTAGAAATAATAACATAAAGTCTTTTGTCAAATATAGCTTTGTGTAGGAAAATATGTAAAGTTAAAAAAACCAAGCTGAGGCGTGTTAAAAGGAGCAAACAGACATGTTAGAAAACAAAGACAATGATCAGTAAAGGACAAACAAAGGTTTTAATTTAATAAAAGAAATTCTCTTGACTAATATAGCTTTGTTTAGGATTTTTGGCAACGCCGATTGAAAGATGACGAAAGCTGATTAAAGAAGGCTAGTAGTGTTAAAGGAGTCTTCGAAAATTCAAAAGCAGAAAGATAATTATCTGTAAAAGATAGCAATATTTTGAAGTCAACATAAGAACCTTTTGACAAATGCTGGTTACTGTAGACACAAACTCAAAGCTGAAAAAGTAAGGCTAGGAATGTTAAAGATGTATACAAAATAAAAAAAGATAATGAACAGTAAAAGAAAGTAAAATGTTAGAAAACAAAGAAACGAAATCACTTGATAAGGATCTTGCAAGAGTGGAAAAAGGGGAGACTTTAGTTTCCTCTGACTCTCTAAAATTTCCCTGAAACAGAGTGAACGAAAGAGACTGTATGTATGGAAATGATAGGGGGAGATGTTGGTGTCCCCCTTGCCTCCCAAAAAGCCTCGCTGAAGATTAATTAGGGGGAAATTTGTCCCTAATAGGACAAAAAATTTATATATTTTGAAAAAACCTTCCAAAGGAAAAATAATATAAAATTGTTTGTATTAAAAAATAATTTAAGAAATGATTAAAACCTATAAAACTTAGGGCCCTTAGGATGAAGCCATATCAAACATGTCGAATCAAAATATAGCTCAAATAATCAAGGTATAAAGAAAAGATGGGATTAAAATGTATATCGGTTATATCCGAAAGCGGTTTTGTAAGTAATATATCTGTAGGGGGTAAAATTTACAGCAAGGACACTAAAACGAAAATCTTTCCAAATTTTATGCAAAGCCTTTGTCTATGTGTTATTGAGTAGGCGAGGGCTGAGTTCGCTCAACTCGGAATGTGATAAATATTTGTTTGATCCATTTTGGTTAATTGTAATTTGGCGGTACAAGGATAAGGAAGGGATTTTATTTACTTGAACCACTTATTATTTTTTAGGATAGCAAAAAACTAGTATCCAACAGAAATGTGTCAAGTGTGTAATACTGAAATACATTCATTTGCGATTGGGTAAATTCTTATCAAGTTTGAAATTCACAGTTTGAAAAATTCAAGGAGGTAGAGTCATTTTGAACATTTAAAGTCAATTTTTTTTAAATTGATTTTATTAACAGGTTAATTACTTAAAAGATAGTATAAGAAATTGGACTTCTTGGATATAAGTACCTTTTCTGCGGTTTTATTAATGTTGCCTAATGATTACTTTCTTGTGATATTTGGGATAAAGTCCAATAGACAATAAATTTAAGCAGTAGATGAAAAGCAGATCTGAAGAAATACTGCGTGTGTTTTTGGGTAGCTTATCGGTTGTGCAGTGTAAAGGGGAATCTGTGTGGACTGGTTTGGCTTAGTGTTATTATTCTGTGTCCTTTAACGAAAAAGGTATTTGCTTTTTCTGTAAGACTCGCCGAGTTTTCGAGTCTAGCATTTAAAGGGAACCATTCAGTGTAACGATGGCTACGATTAACATTAAACTTTGAAGTGATTTTCTGTCCTTATAGAAAATTTTGCAGTAGTTCTATGCCGCTATCGTACTGGTTCCAAGTTAAATTTTCCTGTAATTTTCTGCTACTTTTAAAATGTTTGTATACAAAATTTTGCAGTAGTCCTATATTATCTTCGTATTGACTGACAGTTAGATGCATAGAGGACAATAACTTCCAAGTGATGGTAGCGCTTACGTATCACCGCATTAGTCACCGGAAAGCCTGACCTGTCAACAGATCCATCTAATCCGCATGTAAGAGACTTCAAGAAAATATTCTCAACTCTCTTTTGAGCCCAAGACTAGTGCGTCTTCAGGTTTGTCTCTTACTTCCAATCCCGGCAACTACATAGCGATTTGGAAGACGGATGCCATGGAGCAACCGGATTTGAAAGCTTGCATATATCTACCACTAAAAACCAAGACAAAAGAATCAGAGGAAGAAGGAGAAAAAGATTCAAATAAATACCAGGATAATTCAAGTGAAACCAGCGTTGGAATAAATCAACAGGTCACAATTGACAATGAAAAACTTGTAGCCCTCCAACAGCAGACCGTCAGATTGAGCATAAAAGTGATGAATGACTATTTTTCTACTTTTTATGTATTTTAGTACCACCGCTCACACAGGACAAGCTACCATTCAGAGTACATCCTTAATGGAAAGGGTGTCACCTATTTTAATAGCAGTGTTTTTCAATGATGGTACCGTTGATACAGACCATTAACACCTTCAATTGTGCATCCATCCAAAAGCAGAGGGCTAAATTTGACAGTAAATTTGTTGACGGGAAAATCTGTCGAAGCTACTTTGATGCTCCCACCAAACCCAAATTGGCAGCTATGATGAGGTCAAATGACCAGTTCTTCCTAGTTTTTGGGTTCAAATTGAAAGCCTATCGATGTCATTTCCGCATGACTATCCATCAAATGGCTTAAATATCAGGATTATAAGACAAAAATTGATCCTGAAAAAATCCAACAGAAAAAAGATGATATCCTTCAACTCATTGAGGTGAAAAATTTATAGGAACTATAAAAAAATTACAAACAACGCATCTCCTCCAAGAACTAAACTAGGATCCTTTGGAGGAAGCATGCCTATTAGAATACTTGTTCTTTACCAGAAGAGCCAAAACATTAGCTCTGAAGAATATGCCACGGCAGGGAAACTGATCTTGAGAATCTTCTAATCACGAAGATAAGCGAAATTCAGATACGAAAGATCCAAAGCAAACAGTCGTTTTGATCTCACAGTCACACAAAAATTTTCAAATCTGTTATAACTGCAGCAAAAAATGGCACATGGCTTAAGACTGCTGACAGCCCAAAAAACAAAATTTTCTCACTCTAAGTTCTAGTCTACTGCAAGATCCAAGGGACCGTTTCGATTCCTAAGGTAAAAGTGAACGACAACCAGCAATTTTCTTGGTCAACAGTGGCACCACCTTGTTTATTTTGCATAAAAAGTATATGCCAAATGATAGCTCCACTTCAAAGACGACCAAAGCCTGCTGCGTCAATGGGGGCTCACATCTAGGGTTTACGTCCAGACGTTAACATCCAGGAAGGAATGAAGAAGGAAGGTTTCAGTGACTGCCTACCCTTTACCATCCCAAGCGATTTACTTGTGGTTGTGATTCTTTAGACATCATTTCTTTGTTTCCCGAACATTGCAGTCATCTTTTTAGGAGAAAAGGTTCCTATCATCATAGTTCTTCTCAGTACAAGAAAAAAGGAATGAATTATCCTAAAATTTAAACATTATAAATCTGTAACAAGGGTGATTGACTTACCTCCAGTGCCAAGTATTCTTGGCTCACATTCTCCAAGTGATGGAGGGGTATATCTTCCTGAAAATGACATTTGAACAAAAGTGGTGGATCCCAGAAACACTGAGAGGTCAGAAATAAGGAAGAAGTATTGAAAGGAAAAGTGCTTAGACTATGATTTGTAGCACCCTTTTTTGTTGAATGTTGCTCAAGAGATAATTTGAGATCAGCTGTCTGAAATGATCTCAAATGACTAGAGGAGGATAAAAAAAATTTACTAGGTTTTTTCAAACTAGCCCCTTTTTGTGAAGGCTACAAGCTCCTTGACGATCTTCTGTATGAGAAGAGGCCTTTGGTAGTGTGCGACGAGATATTTCAACTTCTTTTGCTACTGTCTTGCAGATCTTTCATCATGAAGCTGGCTTACAACTCTATTTAGTGGAAATACTCGTAACCAGCGGACTTGTGAACGAACCTTGTAATGTTTCTTATTCTAGGAGTAAAACTAGACGTTAGAAAAAATATTGAAACATATGATCTGTGTTACCTCAACGCTAACCTGAAGGTAAAAGAAAAGGTACCTGATTTTCCTGAAAGGTATCTGATTTTCCTACACATAGTGGACAAGCCATTTTCCTATTTAGCTATATACACTGTTGGGCCATTAACAATATTATGGGACGGTCTTAAGTTCCAAAAGACAATTTTTGAGTATTCCAAGAGTTATCCTGAAGCTCAGCCTCGACGTACGACGAATGCAAGATAGATAGTGGAGGTCCTCGAATGATTCATTTGCCGGGTTAGAGTCTCTTGTGAGCTTTTGAGTGACCAAGAATGAAATTTTTTTTTCGAAAAGTTTACTCAAGATTTAAGAAATTCTAGATAATACAACTTTCTCCGTTTTATTCGAAGAAAGATGGATTGAAGGTAAGACTCAATAGAACCTTAGCCTACTTGCTTAAGAAATATGTTGTGGATAATCTGAAAACCGGTATGGGTACATCCCCAATATTTTTTCCCTTATGGTGGAACAGTAAGTCTTCGCTGGGTTTCACCAACTTCAAACTCACTCATGGCAGGTGAACAAGAGGACCACAGGAAATAAAAAAACAGTAGGAGGCAGCACCAACAGTTCTGTAGGCAAACTGACCAAATTCTTAAATGTTGAAAGTACGCTCTTGGATTGACAAGCAGATAAGGAAAGCTCAACAAAACTAGACAGAAGTGGTGAGCCATCAAAAGGAGCATTAAGACCATCGTGCAATTCCTCGTGAACTTCAGGTTAAAAATTAGATTTTAATTCTTCTTCCAACAGGTGAAAAGAAGCTGAAAATGGGGTGGCAAAGCCTCTTTAAAGTCTTTTGGTACGTCAAAAGCTACAAATCATATTTCACTTGCTAGTTATTGGCTCTACAAGAATTTCATTCTACTGTTAATAGCTGACCGAGATCCATGACAGCAAATTCTGTTTTACTTCCTAGGCTTACTAAGTTATGCTATGGTGATATTTATTAAAGATAGCTATTTTATCCTCTTGTGTAAGCGAGAGGTGTTATAAAATGACGTTATAAATCTAAATTATAATTGCAGCTAAGTCCTTTTCAATGTTAAGTCTTCGTCTTTGTGGGCTTACCTCAGCGAGTGCAGAGGTGAATGAGTTTGGACTGTAAAAAATTTTTGTTTAATCCATTTTTGTTACTTGTGATTAGTTAGTAAAAAAATAAAGAAGGAATTTTTTTTTTACTTGGACTTTCTTCAGTTTATTGGGATAGCAATAATTTAATCTGCAACTAAGATTTTCACCCATCCAATTACTTGTGAATTTCTCTAAATCCTTCATTTTGTTCTGGTTATAACCCATTGCATGTCTAGCTATTAAATGGGTGCCAATTCTTTCTCATAGATTCTTCTAAAGCTGATTTTTCTGTATTGGAGTTGGACCTTTATTTGAGTTGTTTAGGTTTTAATAATTTTTGTCGAGCATTTAGTTTTAATCATTTTTAAGATGTGTGACTAAACAAAACTGCTACTTGTTAACTTTCTTGGGGATATTTTGTCTCTCCTGTTTGTGCCTGGCCGTTAAAACATATAAGAAAGAGAATTTTCAAGTTTTTCTTCTGCTGACGTAAAATACTTTTGTTTAAATATATTAGATCTCAAAACAGAAGAGTGGCGATGAGTTTGATTTTAAAGGTAAGGTAAGTTTGATTTTAAAGGAGTTTGATTTTGATTGGTAAAAATTATATTTTCAGCTGATGGTGTTTAAAAAGCTACCAAGGCCACTTTGAAAGAATTGTTATTCAATGTAACTAATAAAATTTCACTTACATTTTTATAAGAGCTAAGAAATGTAAGGTCTTGCAAAACAAATTATTAAGTTCTGATGTTTTTCTATCTGTATGGTCATATTTCTGAATTTCAGAGCAATAGGATATACATTCAAACTGGAAATAAGACAATAAAGTAAAATCCGCAAGTGTATTGAAATAACGACTTTAAATATTTACAATTTTTATTTTATAGAAGAGCTGTACCGCTTAAAAAAGAAAATTGGTATGAGACATGATGCAAGAGAACAAAAAGTAAACTACTTTAATTCAATAGCTAGTTATGAAACAAAGCGCTGACATTAGATTAGAAAATTTTTTTAATGATTCTAAGCTAAGTTTGAGTGGTTTAGTGGAGGAATTAGATGTTGAAATTTAATTCAATAATGAAAAAGACCCATGGTTTTCACACACTGTGGTAGATATAAGCTATTCACTGACTAAAAATATATATGTTATTAATAGGATGTAATATAACTGTCCTGGCTTGAGAGGCTGTCCTGGTTAAGTGGTTCGCACGCTGGGCTGGGAACCCATTTACGAAGGGACACGGGATGGATTCCTGGCATGGCCGGTTGTTTGGCTTGGGACAGTTGTCAGCGGCGTGAATATTTAAGCCGACCCAGACAGAGTTAACGCAGCTCTACTTGACATAAGAGAAGTTTGGCTTAATGGCATCAAAACAGAAATCAGAACTCTCAATTTGGACCTTGTGGGCTCAGTGCCTTCATACCTACTCACTAATATTACCTTAAATACTAAAGTTTCAGCATTCATTCAATTTTTGACTATTTAAAACAGGAAAGTGAATTTGTCGGATATTCTTTCTTATAGTCTTTTATATAAGTCTTTAGGTTCAAAGAAAGAAACAAGATAAAAATAATCTCTATATCTCTTTTAAAATCTGGTGAGAGATCTCTATGTGTTTAAAAGTTAAAATTTGATTACCAAAAGACATTACTAGTCTTTTTTTTGTGTTTTGAAGGTACAGCTTTGGTACATTAAAACATATTTTTGACACATTTGATAAGATAAATCACGGATAAAAACTTTTGGATTTGCTGTATATACAAAATGTCTCAAATTAACTCTATGCTGTATTTCATTCCATAAAAGTTACACCTTATAGTCGGCTGCAACCCTAAGTGGTTTGGCTTTTATTATTGCACCATGATCATTGTTTTTATGAGAAAAGATGGATCAGAAGGATTTGTATGGGGGTACACTGTTTCTAGCAGCACTTAATAAGTAAAGTATATTTTTTAATTTCCGTTTAATTTAATGTGCTGTCTAGCTTATTAATTGTCGCATCCCAGTGATATATCTCAATGTTTCAAAAACTAAATGTAATACACTGCTTGATCAAACACTAATCCCAACTAAGAATCTATTTTTTAATTAATATTATTTTTTATTTTCATTTGGAGCACTTTTAATATATTTTAAATATTGTATTGCTCATTTCCAAAATAGAAATCGTTAATATGACAATGTACGGCATTAACATACGTGGCAATAAAAAAATTGAATATCTAATAAAAAGTGATATTGATTCTTGTAATTCTCAGGACTCGAAAATTATATTTAACTGTGATTTTTTCCAATATAGTAAGTCCAAAAAATTTACCGCACAATATGTTTCCAGTAACAGAAATTATTCTTTCAGTAGGTAGGTCTATACTTATGAATTTGAACATCAAATCTTATATTAATGTATTTGCACACATATTTTTGCATAAAGTTTTGCTCTTTCATGAATATCCCGAATGGTTGATTGTCATTATATCTGCTATTTCCAAGTGTGGTTTTCAGATTCAATTAACTTTTCCCCTTGAATCCATGAACCAATACTATGGCTTATGAAAAACAGAAGAGGAAAAACGATTCATTAAATTTCAATTGTCAATATAGAGCCCTCAACGGATCAACAAATATAGGAATACATACATAGTCTTTGATTTAAAGGGCTAAGTCTCATATTATTTTCAGGAATGTTCAATTTGAGTTGATAATAGTTGGAAATCTTGGCAGATGTTGTCTTTGCATTCTTGAATGCTTCCAAGTGCAATGGCTTACGACACGGTTCATTTTGGCTCCATAGCGTTCTTGTATGCTTTTAAGTTTGATTTTTGACGGTGTGCAAACTCATAGCCTGTTCTTGAGGACATTAGGAGTTACATAAAGGAATTTGATACACTCTGTGTCATCAGTTTAAGCATATAGTACTCATATAATCAATAATTCTAACTATTCTACAAACATTCTCTGTTTCGACACTAAAAATTGGCTAATTTCTTAAAATTGTAAGATCAGTAGATTGGATTCAAAGTGAAAATCTAAATCTACGGATATGTTTATTGAAGGTTTTCTCGTTCTAAAGACACTCCAAATATATTTCGATTCTCTGGATAATAATTTATTTTTTACAGCAGAATATATACGATCTAGATTTAATGGTGTTATTTCAGCTATTTCTACTAAACTAAAAAAAGAATACGATCTTCTGATTTAGAAGCAGAAAAGAGCTTAGTGTGATAAACAAATTTCTTATAAACTTGACAATAGCAATAAGGACCAATAGGAATGTCAAATGGCATGCTAAGAACTATCAGGAACCATCACAGATAATGATAAAGAGGATGCAAGCCAGAGTGGTAAGAAAATATTTTTGAAATACTTGGTTTGTATTTAATCGTTTTGCGTCCCCCTATCAAGGATTCTTTGTTGCACTATAAGAGAAAAAGAAATTGTTCAAAACTGATCTTCTTATGATATGTTCAATTTCGATGCATTAAACATTCTGTGGGATCATACCAAAGCTTCGTTCAAGGCCTAAAAATCTAAGTGCGTTGTAGGAATACTCAATAACATGCCAAAAAACCTCTTTAAGGAGTGACAATTATACTTTGGATTAATGATAGTACCAAACCAAACAGCAACTATATTCTATGAATGTTTTGGTGAGGAAGACATGCAAAACATTACCAAAGTGAATTGCGGCAGCATTAATAAAAAAAATACTTATGTGCTTCTAAGTAAGGAATATTTAAATTTAAAGAGTGTATTATGCTGAAAAAAATTGTGAGGAAGAGCCTTTCTGTACTTATTGTTTTAGTTGAGTTCTATTTTATATTGCAGTTCAATATAGTGGGGAATTTCTCCTCAAATTTTGCCCTGTCGGTATTTTTCATTATAATGTCAGTAGAATGTCTGATGATATTAGCTCTTTTAAATAGTTTTATGAGTTCTATACTAAGTTGAAAATTCTTCCATCGTCTTTACTTTACTTTTATCTTTTTACTTTAACTGAATGTTTTTTTTGTAGACACTTTCAATGCTTTACGTGTTGTGTTCGTACGTTTAATGGTGTTCCTTCTCATTGCACAAGGTAAAAAAACTCTTTCAAAAACTGGGCCATGTTTTGGTCAGTGTTTGTAAGGTTTCTTTGTGGTTTATATCATATAAGAAACTCATTCAAAAACTGGGCTATGTTTTGGTCAGTGTTTTCAAGGTTTCTTTGTGGTTTATATCATGAGGTATGTCTAGTTGGGGAAATCAGAAGTAGTTATGATGCAAATGAATTTCATAAGCTGTAAAATGAACTTTTTTCTAAGACTGATTTTAATGATTATATTAATGGGGTTTAAATATAAGAAATTTTGATGAAATTATGGGTAATACTGTTATGATTGTAAATACTATTGTGATTTTTATTGTTATTGGTTGTTAATATGAATCTTCACTTCAATATGTAGTTGCTTTCTCTTCAATATGCAACTTAACTTTAAAATTTCAACAAATTTAATTAAGGGTTTGAAGAACAAAGTTTGTTTGTCTAGGTAAGCTAATATCTCCATTGAGGGCGCTTGATATTTAAGTACGATTTTTTCTTAGGAACTAATTTTTAATTTTTTAATTTTAAATTGTTTTTCTAGCTCTCCTGCAAAATTCCTCAGAATATGTTTAACGTAATCTATACCAAACAAATCACATATTTGTGGTTTCAATCTGACACAATATCAGAACAAGGGAAACAAGTATGAGGGATCCAGCAATGATTGTATTATATTGAAAAACTTAAAAAAAGAGCAATGATTATTTACCTATGTTTGGGCTTAATAAAATTCTTCTGATGTGTTGATATGAATAAACTTCATATGGCTCAATTTTCTTTGGATTAACTTTTACTTCTGAAGAATTATGTGTGTTTCTTTGTGCTGTCAAATAAAACAGATAGGCCAAAGGAAGAAGGAAAATACTGAATATGCCAAGAGGTATCCAAGCCTTCTTCTTTTGAGCACAAGACTATGAAAAAGAGAAAATTTTCATAAGACATTATCAAAAACAAGAATACCAATCAGAGAGATTCAAACGTCACAAAGAAGTCCGAAACCAAACCCAGCTAGACAATCAAATGACAACGTCACTGTTTGGCCTTTTCATTGTAATGTGTCTACTAGTATTAAAGTTTTTAAAGGTGGATAGTTACTTTTATTTACTCTACAGGCATTACTGTGACTAAGATACATTTTTAGGCACCATAATTCCTAATTACTACAAAATTTCTGCTTAAAATTTTTTGTTTAAGCTTCGAAACTCAAAAACAGATTTTGTTTTGTAAATCAGACACAAAATATTTTTTATGCAACTATTTTATACACAAGGTTATGTTTTATTATTAACGAAATGGTATTGTGTGCTAAATAGTATCGTATTGTCTACTAAGCATGGAGTTTTATATCTCCTTTAGTTTTAGACCTGAAAAAAAGTTTGACGCCATCCCCAAAACAGCTATTTATGCCCTTTTACAAATTGGATACAATTACGCTCATTTGATTTAGTTAAAATCTTAGGACCAGAATTATTAATTGACATAGCTCCCAAAGTTAGACCTGAACACTCTCAGTCATTCTTGGGATATGCTGAGATGTTTTATTGGTAACTAGCATACTGAGAGTAAAATTTGATTTAACTTCGAAGGAATATTTAGTTCTTAGGTATTCCAAAACATTACTGATACCATTCTTGTTATTCATCCTTTAGACAATCTTCATACACATAGTTTGTTTTGATTTAGTTAAAATTCCACTTCATATTTTGTCAAATTTTCACCTTCAAAATTGTAGCCTAAATTTGTTCTAGTATCATAGTAGCAAAAGTAGTTGAAAAAATATTAAAAAGAAAGTAGTAGCAATAATAGTGCATAATTATTAACAGTTGTAGTAGTAGCAACAGCAGTGTTAATAGTAGCAGTAGCAGATAAAAGTGCTTTTTGGTCAGCTGAATATCCAACTCATGATACCCCATAAAGTTAGCTCTTTATATGGTAGGCCAATCCAAAAATATTACTGATACTCTACAAACAGCAATTTATCTGCAAATATGATGTTTTCATATAGTTCAAATATTCGCCTCAACATTTCCAAATATATTTATTTTATATTATATATATCTCTGAAAGACTCACCAGAATACTCATTATATTTCGGGTATGTAGATGTATTTATCGTGTACCTTTCACATTAACATATACTATTCCAACATTTCGTGGTAATGAAGTGTAATTTAGGACTCAGTCGTAACTAAACTCTACAAACAGAATTTAATATCTATAAATATATGAAAAATGATTTACTTAGCTGAATCCAATTAAGTAGGTTTGCTAAGTTTTATGTTACACATTAAAGCAAGAGAGTCTGAAAGACTTTGTCCTGGTTCTGAAAAAAGAGGAAAAACACCCCTTAAATGTCAAAGAACCCTAACAAAGATCAGACAATTAGATTCAGGGTATCAAAGGGCCTTGTTAAAGAGGTTTCAACCCCCTATAAGCAAAAAGTGCGATTTTCAATTTTTTGCCTGCAGAAGATCACGGATTTTGTTTATTCGTTTTTTTCCATGGATGATCTTATCAACCCATTGGTCCTCGAATATTAAGAGAGGGCTCATTGAAACGGAAACTTAAAGTTATAGTGGCTTTTTTAAAAGATTAAAAACATTAGATGGCAAGCCCCTCCCCACCCCTTCTTTCCCAAGAAATAGCTGCTCATAACTGTGCAACCGAAATTATTCATCATACCAGAAAGGCCCAAAAACAATGCCTTTGGATATAAGATGACCCACCACAGACCCAGGGATCTTTAAGATATAAATTTGCCCATTGTTTACACATAATTGTTTTTGTTAGGAGGTATGTAAATATTTTCAGATGGGGGGGGGGATTCCGCACTGCTGAATTTATCACTGAGAGGGATGTTTCCAGGTGGTAAAATTTCCGAGACAAGTTTTTATGTTGGAGAACTGGCCATACTTTTTTATACAAAATTCTTCGTATATGTCTTCCTTTGTCTTTTCCGTCTCAAATTTAGACTTGGAGATGTCTGGGGCAAACTTTTACCGAGATTAAATAATCTAAAATGTATATCCATGGGAAATTCTATTTGGAAGAGCATTGCAGGAAGCTGATTAATTTTGTCAGAAATTTATTATAGGGGAATAACATATAAGGTGCAAATGAAATGACAAGCTTTTAAATTTACCATTTATTAATGAGATATGAATTTTGAAACAAACCATAAAATAACGTCAAATCCTGGAAAACCAGGACATTTTTGGGCCATCAAGGGATTCAGGAAATACCCATATCTTTTATCATGCGCAAATTTGGCCTGGATCACGTGGTTAGGACTATCCTAGGAGAGTAATGTTTATTATAATAAGTGCCCTGACATATTGATACACGTTTGACCTCTGGTAGTTCCTAATCCTTTGCTTAGGATTTATTTGAAGTATTGTGAGTGTCCTCACTTTTCTTATAGTATATAGTTATATATTTGTGTTCTTTTTAAATCTATGGGGCCATAGTCCTACTACCGAGCATAATTAGACTCGTTTACTGTTACTGTTTACTGCTGTGGAATTCATTAAAAGTAATCAGTATTTATACAGAAATTTTCTATATACGTTTTGTATAATTAGTCAGGCCACCCTATATTAGGGCGCTGCCATACATATTACCCCCTCTAGGGGCCAAACAATACCCTTTTTGTAAGATCTGGCTCATTATTATAGCATCCACTTTATATTTATCTGGTGACAGACGGCAAAACTGAGTCAAAAGAATATATATAAATTAAGATTAAGAAGAAAATAACTTAGCTGGAAGGGAAGAACAAAATGATTTTCACAACGATTGTGTTAAAAATAGGAAAAATGATAACAAAGTACACTATAGTGTCTGATGTAGATGAATTCATCGAACAATTAAGAAGTTTTGACGAGTTAACGGAAACACTTGACAAAAAGATTAAGGAAAAATATGTAACAGCCTGACTAACAGAAAATACCTTAGAATATTTTGAAAAAATAAGAGATAAAGAGGAAAAAGACAATAATGCTCTCAATAGATACCTTAAAACTAAATTTATTCAAACAAGTCTTTCCAAAAGTTTAAGAACTCGTATAGTTAATTTTAACGCCTTAAAAAGTACTTGGGAAAATGTGGACAATATTCATCTGTCAGAAACTAGGCAAAAGCAGAGGTAATGAGAAAATACAAAAAGTACACTTAGGCATATTTACAGGCTTACCAAAAAAAATTATGACGAGTATTATCGCAAAAGCAGGAAAATCTTGTGCAGGCTATTTACTTTTTAAAAACGTAGGTAAAAATCGATGAAATGATGAAAAAAAAAATCATAAAAATATTAATAAACAGCACTAATAGCCAAGTTAGTGTTAACCATGGAGGATCAAGAAAGCTTTTGAAATTTGGGGAGACAGAACCTGAACCAAAAAGGGCCAAAAACAAATCCCAAGGCCTTCCTCTACTGAATAAGAAGAACTTTTTACTATCTCAAATTCCCAAGGGTGTGAACTTTAATGTAAAATATCTCTGCATTACTCTCTCACAAAAATAATAGTAGAATATACAATTGCAGTTCTAAAATTAATAGAACTGGTTTTAGATCCTGTGGAGGCCAGAAAACTGCCGGACAATATGGAAGAAGATTCTGTTGCTATTACTATGGCATTTATTATCGCAGTTTGTAACCATAAAATCTAAAGTAAGCGCCAACATACACTAAGAGAAATCAGTTTTGACCAGAAGGTGGAAGGAATTTAAGAAGGAGGCTGCAAATACAATTTGGCAAGCGCAAAATGATATTCCTGAATTTTTCCCTAGAAAACCAAACAGCAATATAAACAATAGGGCAAAAAAAGACACCTTAGAGGCCCGGGAAAACCCCTAATTTTTTGCCAAATAACGATGGGCTTTTGAATGAAGGTATTTTGCGGCATGCCAAAGCTCAACCTTTTAAAACACTCCTACATGTCTTAGGATGCCGTGATACAGAGAAAAGTAATGATTTAACTGTTTTATACTGTTGTAAAATTGAGTGTTTTCAAAATTACTTACGTTTAACTGTAACAGGTGCTTCATAATTTCTAATTAGGGAGGATGTATTAAGGAGAATTCATTATAGTAGGAAGAATCGGGCTAGTTGATTTCAAAACACTGTAACCTCTGTTACTGGATATAAAATGACTATTTAGAGAGAATATCCCTTAAAATGTAGAACTGAGAATACTTAAATAATGTTAAAAGTGACAATATGTAAATAGCTACCCTTTTCTTTTATTCTAAAAGAGGGTAAGATGAGAAAATATGGAATCGTATGGGGCTAAATAACGAATAATGTGACTGTAATAAAGCCAAATGCATCTGATAAACCTGTTTGTGTCACAGGAAAAAAGATTTGTGACAAGTCCTTAATTAGATGGAGAATAACCATCGAGGGAGGAGCCACATCTCAATTTGTTGTGCCGTAGGACCCAAACGAGGATAAAAACAAAATTAATAGAAATTAAAATTAATTAGAGGATACAGCCTTAAAGATTATCCCTAGATTTTTTGTAGAGTGTCAGATTACAAAAATTGAGAAAACGATTGCATATTTGAAATTATCAAATATTAGGAATCATAAGGTAAAACTACATAAGGCAACCTTCAAAACAGCATAAAAGATTCCAAATATAGATATTAAATCACTAAGCAGTCCAGAACTAAGCATAAACATTAAAATTCGTGAACAAACAACACAGAAACCACTGAAACAAGAGAGTTATGAAATAAAAAGTATTTACTTATTAAAAAAGTTTAATATAACAGAAAATATTAAAATCTAAGTGGGAAACATTTCATGGGACTATAGGTTTAATTTTCAGACACATATGGTGGATTACGGCTTAACAAACCTGATTATTCACAAAAAACCAACTCAGGGGCCACCAACTAGGATATACCAACATAAAAACCCTTAGCATTTAAGATAGTGCCGTGATAGCCAAATATGGAAAAACAAGGAGTAATTAATACAGTTACGACAAAAGACATGATAAAATTATCACAGATAGACCTAAAATTAGATTTGCTAGGAGGATCAAAATAATACAGTAGTTTTGGTTGTATATCTAGATATTGGTAAATAGCTTTAGACCCAGAAACTTAGCATAAAGCAACAATAATTTTGGGATGATATAAGAACGTTCATGTTTGAACGCATATCTTTTACTTATCCCTAACTGTTTCAGCCGACTAATGAATGTAACATTGAAGAATATGAGCAAAAAAAAAACACACGACTCGGTATAAATAAAAACACGATACTAAATCTTATTTGAATGACTTTGATTTACATAATTTTGATTTTAAGAGTTTTCTAGATATAAAGCAAACAGAAAAGGCAATTTAATTGGGCTTGGACTGTTAGTAAGAAACCTTTATGTTTAATAGAAAAAAGAAGGGGCTTGCACAAGTTTTATCTGAGGAATGAACATATAAAAACAAAAGGAATGTAAAGAAACATATTACATTAATATGTAAATTAAGGAGCTACTAAATGGACACCATATAAAAAATTTCTAAAGATGTGGAAGATAAAACCTTACCGCATAATAGTAAGATATTGTGATAGGTTATTAATAAACTGAAAGGGATCGGTAAATCCTGACTTGACCTAGTTAAAGATAGGAATAAAGACACAATTAATGATAAAATAATAGTTAAGGTGAGATAGGCAGAACATTTTGAGAATATGTTAACCATAATAGAAACACAAGGAGGAAAATAAAAGAGTTTGTGATACCCTTAAGAAAGATTTGTTATGTGAGGTAAAATTAGTTACAGTACTAAAAGTATTAAAATGTAATATGGAACAAGATACTGATAGGGTAGTATATTAGTTTGTTAAATATGATGACTCTGAGGTTAAAAACAAGTTTTTCTTATAACTTAAACATATAGGAATGAGAACTTGAGACAAAATAAAGGTCGGAAGCTCTGCTGCTGCGATATTAATAACTCGCGTGACTCACTGTTAATGGTCACGGAAAAAACGGAGATAACTAATAATACCAAAACAGACTTTAGTACATTAGTAAACAAATTTCTTAGAGAAAAATATCAGTTGCGATCATCAAGTGACATGATTCTAATACCTGGAGTTTAACCCTGATATTTAACAGAATTTGACCCTTGCTTGGTGAGATATTTTTAGTGCTATATTTCTTCCATGTTGCACTTGAAAAATTGAAATTTTTCGCAGGGAAGTTCTTTGACATGAAAATGTTCGGTTTTGTGAATTTGCGTTTTGAAGCAAACACTAATTAATCTTATTTCAGAATAAAATTTAACCAGTACTTTACCAGTACGTAACCAGTTACTTTACTTGATTTCATTGGGTCTCGATTCAACCTGAATCTAGTATCAATAACAATATTATTTGGATTAAAATCAAAGAGCTCCAGAAGGTTACAATTTCATTTTGGAACGGCAACTATGATAATTATTCCTTAGCTATACTTCCGGCCATTAAAAAGTAGCCATTCCTGTTTAGATTCTTGCTCAATATCTTTAATTTTTGATTTGATATATGCTAAACGTTTTACCAGCAGTTAAATTTGGGAAAGCTGAGTTCATTTGTAATGATATAGAATTTGAGCTAAAATATCTCATTAACAGCCGTTTGAATGTAATTTACGACTTTGTGTGGTTCCAATTTCTTATCAAATTTAATGTTTTTTTAGACTTGAGTCAAAAATGTAGCTTAGATAAAATATTGAGCTCCTACTACTTCTTTATCAGAAAATACAAAAGAGATGTTTCCTTCGAATATGTTCATTCTAAACACAAACAAAAATATTTTAAAGAAGGTCACTAAATTCAAGACTAAATTCAAGGACCAGAAGTAGAATTAGATGGACTTGAATTGGTTGTACTCAAGCTCTTAATAGAATTTTGCAAATATCGGTTTGAAGGGCAAGTTCTTCAAATGAAGCTTTAATTCTAGTCATTTTTGTTTCGAATCAAATTCAAAAAGACGACTTGCATTAACACTAACATATTAATGAGAGCCATAGCAAAATAGAGAATATCTCACTCACTCGGTATATGATTTAATTTCCGTTAAACATGAAGCCCAGAGTGTGAAAAGGAAAAAATTTACTAGAACTACATCTTAAACTGTAAAATCATTCAATCCAAAAATACAAAATACTTCAAAACTTTTTTATTATCTTTTAAAAAAATAGGCTATCTTTTTGGTAAGTAACCTGGGAAACTAGGGTACTTTTCTTTTTGAGGGATGAAAGATCCAACAACATTGCTCATAAAGTATTAAAAAAATCATTTATCAAACAATTTACTAAGGTAGGTGCAAATTGAAAGGTCCACGAAAAAGGCTAAATTTAGTCAGTAGCCAACATGCTATAGGAAATAAGTCACTGATTTAGAATAATTATATTTATTGATATTTTAACCGTTACCTATTTTTCTTTAATTCACAACTAGTAATAAATTTTAAATAAGTTTCACAAGTTTATCTAGCTTAGGTGTTTTTAGGTCAAATGAAAATGCAAAACTTAGAAAAGAAACAACTTCATTATGAGTAAAGAGCAGATGGGGCTTATAAAAGATTGAATTATTTGAATTTGATTAAAGAGGAGGAAAGAAATACCATCACCTTTTAAAACTATAAAATGGGGTTCTCTGATCATTTTGTAGTTAGGGAGGAAGGTAGATACCTCAGAATGGTGCATTTTAATCTCAAAATATCTTAATTCTCAGTGAGACTTAAGCGAAACATAGAAACAATTCTAATGGACTGACAGGGAAGGTGGAGGTAGAAACTAATGTATGATTCACAGGGCTACAAACAGGACTTATGTTCAGGAGAGGTAATTTTTTCATGAGGAAGGCAAAAACGAATAAATATATACTTTAAACTTGAAAGAATCTACAATTATGAATTAAAATGGATCCTTTGACGTATATCCCTTCCTTCCTAACTGCATAACCATCAGAAAACCTTTTTGAAGAGGTTTAAAGCCCTTAAAAAGAAACATATGGAATTTATAGCCACAAGAAATTTCATTAGATAGTGAAATTTGTTTGTACATTAAGAATATATCGGCTGTTTCAGGTGAGAGAAAAATAACTCAAAGGGTGAATTCTAATAACCAAAAATCCTATTCTCGTTGATCTTTCAGATAAATAGTTTGATTTTGAATCAGAAGTTGTTTGAAGAGAAAAGCGGGAGAAGGTAGAGGTAGAAATTCATATATAATTCCCAGGGCTGTATTTCCAGCTTTTTTTAGGGGAGGGGGGAATTTTTTTTTGGGAGAGGGGACACATTAAAGACATGAAATTTATAATTTTTTTCTCTTCTTTTCTGGGAGTAGTTTTCACCAACGTTGCAATTATAAAAGTAAATAGTTGTAATAAACCTCAAAATTTGCTGAATTAATTCAGCAGAGAAGGGTGGCTGCCCATTCCTTATTTGTGTTTCAATCTCATGGTCACAGGAACTTTGAAGGGTGCTAATTAAGCAACAAACTTTATATTCCATTTTTTTTATAAGTCGAATTTGATTGGAGGCTAACCTGAAATAGGGAGTATTTTCTGGAAGGGTCGTTTCCACAGGGGGTATTATCCGGGAGTATGGTACTTTGGTACTGTTTTCTGTGGGAGCTATTTACCCGGAAGGTTCTTTTGGGGAGGGAGGATAAACGCTGACTTCTTTTTAACCCATTTCCGAGGTTTTTAACTTGTCGCCATCGAAACTTGCCTAAGATTTACAACGCTCACTAGCAGATCTGGCTTAATCCAAGCAGAGAAAATTATTTGGTGGGAACAGCCTTTTACCTCCCAACTAACTTCAAACTTTTGGAAATTCTCTAGATAACGTTTTGGATTGTCAACTTACACAGACAAGGTTCCAAATTTACCAGAATAAAATGAAATATTTTTTTTCTACAGTGACTTATTTGGTGTTTTTCGCATTTGGTAGCATCAAAAACATGTTATTTGCCTTCAAAACCTCAGTAGAGTTCTACTCCCTTTGTATTTCTAGAAGCCATAACCATAATCAACAGCGATCCTGATTCTCTGTGTCCAAGACTCAGCAGGCTATTCACCTACTTATAATTATTCTAGCTAGCCTTACTAGCTTGTAAGGTCTTGTCCACAGATACAGACAATCAATTTATTTCACCACAGCTATTAGCCACAGATGAAACTTCATATCAATGGTGAAATAAGAGGTAACTTCACAACATCAGGTGGCACTTTACAGTAATATATTACAAAATGGTAGGGAGTTTGGCACTAGACCATACATATCTCATTTAGGAATTTTGCAGATATTTACCACATCTAAATTTTGAGCTGAAAAGCAATAAACTTTAGAATTTTTCATGTTAAAGGATTAGCTATTGAAAATAAGGATTATAAGCAATAAAAGAAAGAATTTCCTTGAAGAAAAATTTAATAAGATCAATAAATTTTTAGGAGAAATGGGACCCTTTTAATAAAAAGGGTCTCACCATTGAGATTAAAACAAAGTGAAAAACGTATAAGAGCCAAAACTCCTCCCTCTCCATCTGGTTTGTCTATTCGAGGGACCAAACAATTTTACTTTCCATAATATCCTGTTGCATTTTTAGAGAAAAGGATTCAAAAGAAAAAAGTAATATTACTGAAAAACTCAAAGTTGTGTAAGTCTTACCCTTCATTAAGGAGAGCGGGTAAATTAAGATTCTAACCTATATATTATCATAACATTGCCTCTTTTGTTCAGGATAATTGAAAAAGGAGGATAATTGAAGGAGGAAACGCTAAAATTATTGAAACTATTTTCTCCCAGCTAGTAGGTAATTTGGTGCTTCTGTGAAGCATACTTATTTTTCAGCCAACTGATTTTTATCTTTTCTTACCCTTTTTCTTTCTTTTTAGTATTATGATTGCTAGTGCAAGCGTCTCTGAAATGATGAATTTTTCTCATCCCAAATATTTTTTTGACCAGCTATGTATGGTAATGATGCTCCAGGAGAAGAGGGGCTTCTGTGTATTATTTTCTTTCCAGAGGAGCCTTCCCTGTTGGCATTGAGATGTCTATAATATGTCCCTCTTTACCTTAAACAGGCCTTCTCTACTTCAAACTAAAGATCACTATGTTTCAGCATCCTTTAATCTTTTAGATGAGAGGATGGGATCACCAGCTATTTCCTGGTCACCAGCAGCAGGTAGTGCTTGATGCCCAAAAACCAAACTTACTAGACAACTTGCGTCCTTCAATACTTTTGTTCATTTTTGCAATTTTATTATTCCTCGTTCTCGGTGTTTGGCACGTCCAGGAAAATATTTCTTACCGACTACGGTTTGCGCATTCATTGCCAATTTATTTTCGATAACTTCATTCCTTCTCTTAAAATCCTTATGAGAGACTATCTGCGTTTAATATTACAACCTGTTATTTTGCTTCAATAAGCCCAAGCTTCTGCTTTTTTTTGGAGGTTTATTCACTGACGCAAAGAGGGAATATCGGATCTAAAATTTACCCCATGATCCACCTAACTCTTTTTGCCACTGAACCACACTGCCAACCCTAGTAAATAACACCCTACCAAAGCTTTGTGCTGTATCCCATTGATTGCTCCTCTTCATAAGAGTCACTAGGCAAGGGGTTCAGTGGCTTCAATTTTGACGTAAATTGAACTTGGAAACCTGGAAACCTTCAAGGGTACCAAACAAAGGTTATCGTTATTTTACTTGACTTAACTAGTTGTTTTCAAAACAAACACAATATTTTGCAAATAATTTGTAAAAACCTACTGCTGCAAAACCTATGAGGCACTTCAAAAGTAGAAAAAAATTCTAGCTAACATTTTGGAAATAAATATATATAAATAAGACAAGAAATTATTTGCCTTGACTAGAAACTTTAGGTTTACAAGACGTATATATTACTAGCACAAATGTTCTCCCTAATTTATAAATACCTATAAAATATTTAGTAAGATGTTTTTCAGTCTAACCTTGTACATTCCTGTTATTACAATTCCTTCATTTAAAACATTTGTTAAAGTGCATTAAATTGTTTCATTTCTTGTTATTAACGCATCAATAAGAACAAGAAAAACTTGCAAAGACTATAATCTTAGGCAAGGTTGAATTACCACTTACAAGCTATTATATCAAAGCAAAATTCTTCTATAGAATTAATTAAGATATTTTTACACACTTGATAAATCACAAGTAGTTCTTACTTCGGGAATTGGGAGTTTTTTTCCAAACTTTGATGCCAATATTTAATAGTCTTCGTTAGTTTAGACCTTTTGTTTGAATTAGTTTAAATACATTATCTACCTAGCAAGTTTTTCAAAAAATAGGTCCTTTAAACAGAAACAGATAGCAATAAAGTTCAATTATCTTTTCAAGGGCAAGATTACTTCAAACTGCAGTCAAAAATTTGATTAGGAATCATTTAGCTTCTTAAAAAGTTTCAATGATATTGGTAGTAATTATAGGGTAGTGCTGCGTATGAAATTCATTGTGTGCACTTTCGAAAACCTTTATGTATATAGTGTTTTTGTTTAACTTAAACTCTCTTTCAACATTCCCTACAAGTTCCAAGTTAATACTCTTAGCGTCAATATTTACAATAAATATAGTTATAGTATTAATGCTTTACACATAGTGCCTTCTGTCTAGTTAAAAATCCACCACAACTTATTTGCAAATAACTAACATAAGAACGTTAGCTATTTTTGAAATTGATGTACCGTTAAACTATGCTGAAATCTTAAAATGGGTTCTGGTCATAACAGGGCAAGGGAGTCTTCTGAACATTCCATGTTAATTTTTACTTTTTCTGAGTTTAGGATTTTACTCTATGTCTGCTCTTTTTTGTTTTAAAAAAGCTCTTTACTTTTATTTGATAAGATTTGTCTTGTGTTAAAAAGTATTTTTTATTAATTGTAACAAAAAGGCAAGTATATTAAAATCACAAACACTATTGCAGATTATTTAGTGTTTACCTTATCCCAGCTAACTTCAGAAGAAAATACGTAACTACTAAATAAAGAGATACGAGGCAAAGTCATATCACAGTAATAAAAAGTAGTATGGTAGTTTCAACTAGGAATAATCTTATATCAAAGGAAGGGTCAAATGTGCTTGTCTCTTGATTACCAGTACTTTTTTGATCAAATGTAGCTGAATTAAGAATAGAAAAGTTCACTAGGAAAGAAAAAATCACCCATATTCATCACAAACAATAAATACAAACAATCTGCTCGCAACACTACACAATATCCGTACAAGCAAGCTGAAATAGCAAAGGACGAATTAAAATATTAATTGTAAACATAAAGCCAAATTGAGAAAAACGAACAAAATGCAAATTCAGCAACAAAGAACAATAACAAAATGTTCGAAAAAATAATAAGAAACAACGAGAAGTACAAAGGAGCAAACAAAATAAAGAAAGAGACAAAAAAATAAGTAACAGGAGGGAAAAGGCCTCAATATTTTGTGAAGTCCACTTAAGTATGTAACTCATCTAAGGCAGCATATATGCTTATATAGAAAAACCCACTAAATCGTCTAACAGGACAATTTTTATTGTTTGTTAAAAACTCACATAACTTTCTTTTCTTTTTTTCTACATAATATTTTTCAATTTTCAATTAAAACCAATCAGGCAATGTTTTCGAAGATAGCTTGACTCTGGTTTCCATAAATTAGCCTGTGTAAGGTTTCTTTTAAAACACTTATTTTATAAAAAACACCTTATGAATTGCTTCCACTGTAAAACTATGATTTAGAAACTATTTAATTAAGATGGTGTTGAACTATATTTCTTTGGTAGTTCGATGACAGGACCCATTTGATGATTATTTCTACGATGATTTTTTTTTCTTGATCCTCCTCCTTTTTTTGAAGATAAATCTTAAATACAAAACTTTTTCCTGGGGGCAGAATCAGGACATGATTTTTTGGCTTCCTTTCAATAATATATTTTTTGCAAAGATTTTCTTGACGTTTGGGAAGGATTCAATAGTCATTTAAAATTTGGAAAATGTTGCATGGCTTTGAGTAATCATGCTAACCAGACAAAAGGTTCCCAGTCATCTGGGATGGAAGGTCACAAGGAGGACTATCTTTACTGGCGGGCAGTATCTTATTAGATCACCAATTGCAGTCACTAATTGGGTTAAGACCCTTTAGGGGGTTTGTCATGGTTTTCTTAAAGTTTGTTCTTTTCACTATATGGGGATACAAAAAGGCCTTGGCACTAGAGGATTACCACTGCTATATCCTAGGGTAGTTTGAGGATGAAAGAAAGTGTTATTGAATTTGAGTTGAAGGCACGTCCTGTTGAATTTTTGCCCAAAAGGGATCCATCAGGCTTCATGTAAAGCATGTTGAAGAATATTTGAGTTTCTTGTAGACTCCGTCAGTTTTTTTCCAAATACATTTTGAAGACTTTTTGAGCTTTTCTCTGAGGATCATTCAACTCATTAAGGTTCATTAAATGAAAGTCATGCTTTTCGCCAACTCCCCTCACTCTCATGAAGTTGACACTAAAAATTTATCATTTTGGTTACAGGTATTGAAGAATTGAGGCCATTTTGATATAGTTTATGTTTTACAAGGTTATTCCATGTCTTACCTTTACATGCCGCCTTAAACAGGAAACTAGTATGTGTAGCGTTGCTGAGACCACTACACATCAATGGACATTTGGGTGTTAAATTCCTTGTTTTGTTTCTAAGAGGAAATTACTTATCCAAACAAGTTTTATATGGTACAACGATAAAACTATCACATATTTTACGTCTTTAACTTTAAGAACACTGCACCAGTCATTGCTTGGAAGATTATGTGTTAAATAAGAAATTTCTTGATTCATGTAAACTATTAAAGGAGGTGAATTATGCTCATCCATTTCAACTTTAGTTTTAGGCACAGAAAATAATAGATAAATAGAGCAGCGATCAGAAAGATTAATAAAAACAATCCAAAAGTCGTAAGTTGTAATTTGTGCACTTGGGGCATATAAGGTTTTCAAGAAAAGATGGTCGAAAAAACTTTTTAAGGGGGCTCATTGGATTGTTAATCAGAAGTTCTAGTCCCCTCTTTAAGAGTCAAAGTGATAGGAGGGCAAAAACACACCTCTCCCGTCTATTAGTCCAGGAATAAATCCTATAGTGATTTCGAAATTACTATTTTATTCAAATAAGTCCAAAGAACATATAACAAGGCCTATTGAGTCAAAAAAATCCTCAGTTTCTGGGAGCAAGGTTTATCAGTTGTACCCTGGGGAAATTTACTGCTTGTATGGAAGGGATGGTTGCGTAAGCTATGGAAGAGGCTCATTTGGCTGAAAAATCGGAAGCTCTAGTTCCATTTCAAGAGTCAAAAGTGATGGAAGGCAACTTTTGCCTTCCATCACTTTTACGTAATTTATCAAAGAAATTTTGTAAGATAGTTACTTTGTTGAAAATAGTCCGGGAAAGCATATAACAATACCTCGAGAGTTGACACTACTCCCCAGAGCCTTGAGGCATGGTTTATAAGCATAAAGTTTGTATGAAATAGGCTGTCACATAAATTTCACATGGGTCTCATTTAATTTGAAATTAGAAGTCAAAGTGCCCTTTTAACTGTTGAAAATGATCTGAGAATAACCATCTAACGCCGCCCTCCCTTTTTACCCATCGATTCCCATCCAAAATCCAGTTAAAATTTTGAAATAATAACTTTGTTCAGAGTAGTTATAGGCTCCAGAAATTATTTCTTTTAGAATAAACCCCCACCCCCTTGAAAAAAACCCTCAGGACAAAAACCTGTAGATTTTGCCCTGGGGTAGATAAGGTATTTACATACTGGGTGGTAGCATATATTTCTGAAAGGCCACATTGGATTCAGAATCAAAAGTTAGAGTACCATTTTTTCCGTCTCTTCCTATCAAACTTGTCCATATTGGGCTCCCTCCTTCTAGTAGCAAAAATTGGTAGGTATGAATGTATACTCCACATGTTACGCCAAATATTGTATCTTTGTAGAATGTGGGCTATTATAAAAATATAAGAATAATAATAATAACAAAAAGGGTCAAAGTTGATGGCGTTGAGATTGTTTGTGGAGAATTTGATTCTGTTGATAAAAGACCATTGCCAATTACGTAATAACGTATTTTGACCAACATTAGCACGGAAATGTTATAAGCTTCCGATCATACAATAGGTGACAAGCTTCTTTTGCTGTCCTGTTCTAAGCAGAATCAAGCTCTTCTTGTGCACTTGAGAAGATATACTTGGCATCATTATGAAGTGGCCCTTGAATAATATTTTTCCTGAGACCATAACATTTTCAATGATTGAAAAAAACTGAAAATTGACGTTTGAATTGTTTTAACGGTAAAAAAATTATCATTGTGAAAATTTGACTTACAAACAGAGACACTTTGAACTGGACTAGTTATAAGTTTCAGAAACACTTTTCCAAGGGGTATGAATTACGGTCTAAGGTTATTTATATTTAATTAACTCACGTTAGGGATATTGATGGTTTCAGCAGGGATTGAGGCTTATTACGAACGGACAAATTCCTAATTCTTTTCTAGGTTGTGAAGATATTAAGAATATAGTTTTAGTTTTTTATTTCATTACAAGTGCAGTGAATCATTTATACTTGAATATGCCCTAGTAGTTCCGACTGATGCTGCAGATACCGAAAGGAACAAATAAACAGGATCCTAGGTTTAACTATGGTGCTAGTAGATAAAAATTTTAATCGTTAGGTCGACTGAAATTGGGAAGGATGGTATATTAGCCTAGATTAATTTCCTACAAACAAATAAAATATTAATGACTAGAGGATGCTTCTATTTTTTAAGGCTCTTTTAATCAAGTTTAAAATAATACAAAGTTTGGCCATTAAATGGCTTACAAGTTAACATGGTATTTGCATTATGTTAAATTAGTTAACCTTATTGATTGTTTTATTGTAGACAGAAGAATGGCAGAATTACTACAAAATACTAAGGTAAATAGAAGTTCTGTTATGGTTTTAACAGTTAAAATCACTATCTAGCAGCGTCTAGAGATAATTTTAAGCTTAAAATTTGGAAGACTCAATACATTTTGGGAAGTTATGACGTTTGTAGAGTTCAGGAAAAAGAATCTAAGATAAAGTTTCTAGAAACAGTTGAATACTACACTGGAGAGTTTAATATTTGACAGGGAAGAAAATTAGGGATGCAGCTAGGAGCATTAGTAAAAAAAAATACTTTTAGCTCAGCAGAAATAAGAATAGAACCCACTATAGTCTATATTAATTTGGTTTAGGAAGGAAAACCGTAACGGTTACTCACTGCTGCTGTTTCTTAGGCAAAACAATCTAGCTTTAGCTTGTACAGTATGTTTTCGTAAGAATACCCATAATTTAACATTCACATGACAGTAAGACCTTTAACCAAATTATTTATGTTATCGTGAACCAAAGACTGGATAGATTTTCAAGGAAACATGGGTGTATAGGAGTGATGTATCTTGATATTGAAAGTAAATACCACTATCTAAGACCGTGTAGAGTTATTTTTAAAGCAAAAATTAGGACAGGTCACAATTATCCTAAAAGAAATGAAATTTTTAGACCCTAGGATACGGTTATGAAAGAAAACTCTCCGAGAATATTTTAATACTATGCTAGAAAGACTCATATTTGACAATATAAAATATTGAGGGAATAATTCATGAATAAAATTTTTTTAAAGTCGTTGAATGTGTCTTGGGAGTAAAGTTAAAGACGTAATTAGAAATATTAGTATAATAATATTTGTCTCGATGAGAGAAGTAGTAGATTGTTATAGGATGATTTATGGAAAACATCACATGAAAAGGAAAAAAAATGAAAGAAGTATTATCACCACCTGAACTGAGAAAGTCTAAAGTGAAAGTTACGGCTATAATTGCTGAATTTTAGAAGATACACCAAGGTTGTTTAATAGTAAAATATTTTGCTTGTAAGCTATTGAATTTGAGAAGGGATCGTTAATATGACTTATCTCAGTTAAATATAGAAACGAGACCACAAATAGTAATAGAGAAAAGCTAAATAAAATACAGATATAAATATTTATTAGTTTGCCAATCCGTCATTAAGTTACAAGAAAGCATACAGAAAATAATGAAAAAGTTTCTGGAAATTCTAAAATAGCGGAAGATTTACTCTTTAGTTTATACGAAAACCCATTCCATAGGAACCTGATATAACCTTAGGATATAACTTACAATCCTTGCCCCAGGTTTTTGGTCGCTTATCAAACAGTTCATGGTAACAAACTGTTGTAAGGAGCGAGCCCACTCAATATTAACTAAAACTCTAAAAAAAGCAATTTCGATACAAATAGTTACATAAAAAAAAACGAATTTTAATGTTGACTTCAAATTTATAAGCTTCATCAAGTTTAGTCTTACCATCAAAAGTTATAAGCCAGAGAGAATTTGCCCTATCTTAGAGAATAGGGGAAACACCCTTGAAAAGGTAAACAATCTTACCAAAAATGATACCAGAAGATTTAGTGTATCAGAGAACCCTACTATAGAAGTTTTAAGCTCCTATCTACAAATGAGTGTTTCGTTATTTCTTTTTAATAATTTTTTTTCTCAGGGAACTTTGTTTCTTTATCGATCCAGTGGACCTAGAATGTCGTGAAAGGGCTCATTATTAAAGAAATTAAAAGTTCTAGTGCCCTTTTTAAGCGACAAAAAGAATTAGAGGGCACCAAAGCCCCTTCTCGCACTCATTTTCTCCCAATATCCCCGGTTTCTTATTGTTTTAAAAAGTAGCACTGTGACAAAATGTCCAACTTTATTGTAAGGAGCACATTGTTGAGAGGGGGACAACCCATTTCATATATGAAAAATTTCCGCTAGTTTTAAGTTTTAATGCTACTCCTTATTTGCAGTTACAAAAAATAGTTTTTTTTTTATTTAATGTCAACTATGGATCCATTGTTTTATTTTCTTTGGCCCATTTTTTAAGAAAATACCTATCTCACAATTTCGATCAGATACATTTAGGGAAAACAGTTTTTCAGGGGAAAGGGTACTACTTGCGCCTTATCACTTTTAATTCTAAAAAGTGGATTAAAAATTCAGATTTCCAATTAAATGAGCCACTTTCAAATTCCTTACGACCACGCCTTTCATTTTATACTTATATGCCTTCGTTTAGAAAACTCACAACCCTTCCCCACGGAGTTTGAGGGGTCAATTAAAACCAAAATGTAATATTGTAGGATGTTTAAAATGTTTTGAACAAAATGGCTATCTCAAAATTTCAATCAATTGAATTTCGGGAAGACAAGAAATTTAGGAGGGGCTTGTTGCCCTCCATAAATGAGCGACATCCTCTTCTTATATTCATATATGCCATTTTAAAAGTTTTACTGGAAATCATTTGGAAGGAAAAGGTACGTAAGGGGATTGGTTGTCATCCGGTTATTCTTGAGTCTTATAAATAGAGCTAGAGCTTTCAATTGTACATTAAATAAGCCTTCCCACAATTATATATCACCACAATCTTCAGAAAATCTTTAAATGTTAATATTGGGCAATTAGTTAAGTTCATAGCCCTTACTCTAAGGGCCAAGGGAGGAGATTTTCCACACAAAAGATATTATCACTGGGTCTTTGAACTATACTTAACAAAATGGCTTTCTCCAAATTTTGATTGTGTGTTCTTAGGAAAATGATGAGCGTTGAATAATAGAACTAGAAATCATTTGCTTCCAACTAATAGAAGAGGCTCAAGAATATTAGTTTCCTAATTCATGAGAACCCTCCAAATTTTATACGACCACCCTTTCAATCAAAACCTAATATTCATTCGTGGTTTAGCCTAAAACACTTGCCATGAGAGCCATGGAGGGGGTTAGTAATCATCAAAGATTAAATAACTTTGTATTTCAACAACGCTAAAAAAAATTTGCTCTTTCACAATTTTCATTTGATGTTTTTTGGAAAACGATTAGCTTAGGGGTCTTATTTCTCTCCAATCACTCTCGACTATTAAAATGGGCAAAAGAACATATGAATTTCGACATAATATCCTGATTTCCAAAACCACCCTTGTATTTATAGATTTTAACGAGGGAGGGGGTCGATCCCTTTAAGATATGATTGCTGAGATTCCAAGAACGCTGAACAAAGTAGCTATCCCAAAATTTGTATGACAAGCATTTCGAGAAAACATGACATCAGGAGGATGTTAGCTTCCCTCCAATCAGTTTGACTTAAAAAAGGTATTGTAACTTCCGATTATCAACCCAATAAGCCCCCTTTAGAGCTTATAAGATAATCGTTTCAATAAAAGACTTATGTACTCCAGGACATAATTACAACGTCACCGTGAGGGTTGTAGGGGTTTTTTCTCCTCAAACACATAATTTCCGGACCTTTCAATGCCACTTAACAAAGTTACTGTCTTAAAATTGTGATTGTTTTTGCTAAGAGAAATGATAAGCGTGGCGAGGTGAGGGGTTGTTTACCCTCTAATTGCATTCAACGGTTAAAACAGTAGCTATTTTTTTAAATTTCCAATCAAATTAGCTCATGCTAAATTTTCTAAGATAGCTCATTCTAGACGAAGTGCGCTGGCATAAGAAAAAACTACATTGTGCCCGCATCGCTTTTTCCTTAGTCAATGCTATTACGCTGCACATGATAGAAACTGTACATACCAGATTTATATGTGATTAGCCTTGTTAGGAGAATGACATTGCTATGTTTAACCGTAGAAAGGTAAGCTTCCCAAAAGCTACTTAAATGGTAAACATTCCTAAAATCTACAATTTGAAGATTCACTAACTTCTAACACTAATCATTTAAGTTTATTTTAAGAGTAATTTGGAATTATCGAAACCAGAAAATGTACAAACAGCACAAAACTTTGGAGCCATTTTTTTATGTCACATGGTAAGCAAGGCTTTTCATGTTGTTTACAGAATAACTTTTTATAGTGTTTATAAGAATTTGTAATCATTCAAAGAATGCACACTGGTTAAAGGCTAAAAGTCGTTCTTTTCCCTTCCACAGACGTCATTAAGCGTACCTCAGTGGGCACCTCCGTTATTTGACTGATATCGTGTCAGATCGAGCATGGCTAAGTTGAGGTTTATGAACTAGTGGCTATATATGTCAGGGGCAATTCTTTCAACAGAACACTAAAGAAAGCGTTCCTTAGAAGTGTTTTTCTGCTAGATTTTGAGATAGGAAAGGTACAAATGACATAATTTTTGATACACGAGATGTTTATCAGCCCGCAGAGATGCGCTGAGGCATCCTGTTTGCCTTTCGAGTGGCTTTTATTGAACTTATCAGTTGGTCAAATGTGTCGACACCACCTTTGTTGTTGTTATAAAGTTCAATGGTCTCAGGCCTCATGATTGGATACGTCAAACTCATACCTTCAGGGCAGGTTGAGAGTAATAGGACCATTTTTCATGGAATAGCAATAAAACAGACTAGAGTCAGCTCTCGATCTAAACAGAACATTGAGGTTCCTCTGATTCTCCACATATTCTTAAGTAGCTCTTCCAGAATTTTCCTCTTATCTTTTCGTAAAGTTCCAACTGTTGTCAGTCAACATTGCTCTTTCAATTGTTCTGCAGCAAACGAATTCGATGTAAATATGTCGTCAATCCAGACATTCTCATTTATTTCCTAGATAGGCGGATAAATAGGATACCAGAGAATATAAAATTTCAGCTTTTATCATGTTAAACCAAGCAAAATTAGAGACAAAGCTTGTAAACGAAGTTAGAAAACGAATCTTACTTTCAAGCACAAACAGGCGTGATAATTACACAGTTTTGACAAAACTAAACTTTTTCCCAAAACAGGTGAGAATAATTCATAAATGGGGGACTTTTGTAAATTTTACTGTTTACCCTAAATTTTAACCCAGCCGGTGCAGATAATAAGAGCAAGATGACGGCATAAAATCTGTGCGCGGTGGGGATCGCCCAATGTATCTGTTTTCATGGTAACCGAAAAAATGTATTTTTTGCAGTAAAGTTTACGATTGCTTACCCTTCTCGGGTTAAGGTATGCAGCATTTTTTTTTACTTGTTTTTGTAGTAGCTGAGGACTTAAGCAGGTTTCGTTCTATTCCTGTTTATCGGGATTATTTCATGCACAATGTATTAAAGAGCACGGCAAGGGTAATTAAGGAGTATGAAATGACTAGAAAAATTAAACTTTATTAGACTTATATCATACTGATTATTTCGGCATCTTGGATGAAAATATTGCAAAGATAATGAATTCTTAAAATGGGAATAACTCTTTCCAAACATACTCCAGTGATTAAAGAACAAATTGCAACTTCGCTCTCACTTTGGGAGTGCAAATATGCTGACTATAATCACAATTTAGCTATATTACAAATCCAAATAATCCAACTAATACTAACGATTATCTATCAAGTAATTACAAAAATATTGATGATCATTTGGTTTGAAACTATGATTATTTTACCAAGATTTAAAAATAATTTATTCAGTCATTTTAATTCTAGAGTCTTTTCATATTAATGGCCCATAGTAAAACTTTCTTGATTTGAATTTAAATTTTTATATTCAAATAAATAGTTTTTTTAGATATTCAAGAAATATTCAACTTCCTGCTCCCAGTAATTATTATAAATTAATGAAAGATTTTATGCCAAACTGGTCAACCAAGGTGAAAAACAACACACAATAACACAACTAACAAAAACCAACACAATAATGAAAAAACAAACGGGACTGCGGCCAGTAGACAGATAAGATAATAATCTAAAATGACACGGATATTTCACCTGATTGAGAACTAGGCACAGAATAAACCAAAATAGAAACTAAACAAACTAAAACAAATAAAACTCAAGAAAATACAATTGTCGTAACTTATCCTTTTAGGTAACAGGAGCTAAGAGAGTTGCCTCGATGAGAACAATAAAGCAACTGGATAAAAAAACTATAAACATGGAAATGAAATCTATTATTTTGTTACAAAATTATCCTTTCGTTAGCTGTCATTGAAACACTTCTACTTGGTCAGGTAGGTAATCTCCTACCCTAGTGATTTTTTAAAATCTTAGTTCCCTTTCTAAAATTTGGTTCATTTTTCAAAACAATATTATAAATTGGGCCAACATATCTTTTTATTGTTTGCTTATTGATTGAAAGATTAGTTAACAAGTTCTTTATTTTAATAGCCGCTCTTTTCTATGAGAAAAACCCTATCGTTAAGAATAGCTGTAGTCCCAACACACTGTAAAAACTCGTTAGGGTGAAAGAAGACATGTTCTACTAAAGCCAAAACTAAGATTTCATTAGGCTTGCTGAATTTTAGAGTTTGTTTCTATTAAGTTACGATGGTAAATAAATATTTCAAAAAATTGTCAGTAACTTCTACTTTCTTGTTGATAATCTCTCCTTTAATTTCTATTGGGTTTTCTAACATAAAAATAGCCACTGGAAAAGATATTCTTGAAACATCTCAACCCAGATTGGAGATGCTTTATCTTTTCAACTGTTGAAAATATCTGTATCGTATTTGAATTTTTAAAGGTGATGATCAAGGCCACGGGAC
>NC_088865.1:14866497-14870795 GCF_032884065.1 Artemia franciscana | reverse complement strand
AGCAATTTCAATTTAAGAAACACATTTATCGACAGCATGAGAAAATATAAGAAAACGTGGTAGTTTGCAGCCAGTAGAAAAGCAGAATAAATTTCAAAAGCAAAAGCAATTTTCACATTCAGCCGTGTCTTCAATAAAGTTTTTCAGGCAAAGCTGGTGTACTTTTTTAATTTTTCAGGGCAAACTTTTTAGAAGAACGTCTCTTAAAGCACAAGAATATTTTAAAAGGGTTTCACTGTTTGCTTCACACTTATCCACAGAATAGTGAAGAAAGTAAAGAGATGAAAGAGCCATTTTTGAAGTTGATCGAAATTTATGAAGATTTGGAAAACAACACCTTAAACGTTTGATGGGAAAGAAAAATTTGGCAAAAATTTCTCTAACGGAACAAGGCACACCATGTCAATGCAACTGATTTTCTAAATATTTGTGGCAAAGCAATCTCTCCGAACATCCATATCTCACTTAATATTTTAATCACTATACCTGTATCGACCAGCACAACAGAGAGCTCCTGTTACACTTCGGAGAATCAAGACATACCTAAGAAACGTGACGTCTGAAAGTAGGCTAAATGGCTTTGCCAATCTCAATGTCCACAGGGAAATTCTAGTTGACACAGACAGTGTATATATCCATACTGACGAAGACTCAATTTTGTTTTATAAGACAGCTAATATAGGAAGATTGTGCCAGAATAAAACGTAAAATCGTATTTAATCTGCTGGGTTTTATCAATCATTCTTATAGTCCCTACTCGAAACTTGCATCCAAAGAGCTAAAATAAACTTTAAGTATGGCCTTAAGGCAACTTACGTTCATTCTAAGCTTGCTTTCATTCACTCTTTTCATTTTTTTTCATTTTAAGTTTCCTTCTCTTATAGATTTCTGCTTGATTTATCAAAATTATTTTGCTCAAACTAAGAGTTTATGCAAAATCTTTTGGATTTTACTTTTTGGTTCTCGTTTGGTTTGAACTTTTTGCTTTTTATGCAAAACTTCCTGTTTTTAGTAATATAATTCAAAAGAGGCCATTAACCATTTTTATTTAAAGGGCAGGTAATAATCTTGTCAACAGAAAAAAAAATCGGCTTATGTAATTTAAAATCCATTATGGTGCAAATATTAAATATTAGTGGAGAACACTTTCTTTTTGATTTTTTCAACTTTTATCATGACCACATTTATGGACAAGCAGGGCTTTACCGTATGCAAGGTGCAATACATTAAAACAGATTGGACTAATTGACAGTGTTTTCAGATCGACGCTGTTTTGAGGTAAAGAATTCTCTTTACTTTTTTACTGATACTGACAAATGTCCTTAGAAATGGAGACACAACCTAGGTTTCCCGGTACCCACAGGTATATCTTGTGGAGACAGAAAAGTTATCTATTGCCAAGAGGGTCAGTTTCCAAAAATCAAAGACAGAGAGAACACACAAAAAAATCAGTTAGTCAGTCAAAGATCGTGCAACCCCCTGGTTTCATCTTTGGAGGTAAAGCTATAAAGAATATTGATTAATCCCATCTCCTCAAAAATATATTTTCACCATCCATTCACGCGGTAGATATTCTCGAATGGGTTTGTTCCTTCTGGGCAAGAAAGCATGGTGAAATTATACCTTCTATGGACACAATGCCATCCATCTCAACTATACTTCTCTGCAAATCTTACACAAAGCTTGTTCCCAAAAATGAATGCCCGTGTTCTGCAGAGCTCATAGAAAGCTGTTTATACTCCTCCAAAGGATTAATAATACGGCTTCTAGAGATATAACAGGGTGTCAATGGATATTCTTCTGAGTACCCACCATTCTTACTAGCTATATACTAGTATCACCGTTACGGTAGGTAAAGAAACACCTCACAAGGGATAATCAATTCCTATGTTTAGACAGCCTGATTGAACTAAAGTCATTACTAAAAATATACTACTTTTGCCAACAATCTATAAAAAGTGGTTGAGCCTTATATCTCGAATCGGCAGAAAAAAATTGTTATAAAGGGTATTTTCAATTACAACAGCAGAAATAACTTGTTTCCCAAAGAGCAAGCTTATGAAAAATGTTGTTGCACTTATGCTATGAATAATTAACGCTATAACCTCTTTTGTTCTAGAGTTACTTTCGATTTACAATCAACTCAAAATCTATTATAACCAAATTTTCATGAGTTTTAGAGACCGAGAGCGTTAAGTACAGGTCTCCCCCACAGTCAAAAGTATAACGTCTTTTCAACAATCGACGGTTTAAAAGGCGTTTTATATATTTTTTTTGCTCATCTTCAACATTTTGTAAAATGTCATAAAATATATGCCATATTTCCATGACCTTACTGCAGAGTTCTTTTGAAGGACGATAAAAATTCTTCTTCAATAATTTTATTAGGTTCTTAAAAGTTTCCTCTAGGCTTCTCATACAAGCCTAGATACTCGTGAAAACGCCCAAAGGTTTTTTGGGGCTAGGATGCTCATCTATAGACCAGAAGCTATCGTCAACGCAAAAGTACTGTATACACTGTTATTTGATTTAAAAATTCAATGCATGAAAACGATGCATTTTCGCAAAAGAAAAGACACAATTTTAGAGATCAGAGCGGGCATAAGTCGAATCCTCTAAGTTAACAATCTTAAACCAAACAGACTAAATTGAATGAAGAAATCCAGCACAGCACAAGAAACGGACAAGGCCATTGATATGAGTTGTGCAACCCTCATTTAACTCCCCAAAACAATTAGTAGCATTGCCTCTTCAATGAATACGCAATATATTTTCAATTGAAATTATTCTTTACCCGATGGTCAATATATTAATGAATTATTTTAGTCATTTTATGATTATTATTACTTCGCCATTATTAGGCATATAGATACAGTAAACCCAGGCATTGGGGTTTTTGAACAAGCAAGATCCCCTTTCCTACTTTTATCAGGTTCACTCTATATATAAAAAAGTCCTAGCTACATTTTTTAAGTTTAGCATTAATCCGCAAATATAAAATGGCGAGCCCAATCACTTTTCCTTCATGGCATCCCCTTCTTAAAAGGGGATGCTTAAAGTTGAAAGTATACAATAGTTGTTCGTGTATAGTAAGTGCTCTTCATAAATTGTTTTGATAAACATAGTTATGTATTTATTTTAACTTTCTCTATCTTGTACTTCGTCCCTATGAACTATCCCTAGCTCTAAGAACAACAAGCAGTTTGCAAGAATACAAAGAAACAATATTTTATTGATTAAATTTATATTAAAATATAAAATAAAAAAATGTTGTTGTATGTTGAGTCAGGAAGAGGTTCTTTGGCAGGAGCAGCGGCCACATAATTGCACAGCTTCAATGAGCAGTAAATTCGTTAGGTGAAGGATGAGCAAAAAATTGAAGCAAAATTGATTAAAAATTTTTTGAGGGTTCTATTTTTTTAGTAAAATATAAAAAGGGGAGCAAAAAGAAAATATATGCGAATTTTACTGAGATTCTATTTAACTTGAGGTTTAGAACCCTTGTTTTTTTTTTTTATTTAAACTTTAAAATTATAAGAAACCAGTTCTGCTGCACTGTCTTTTTATGTAAAAATAAGCGTCTATACACAAAAAGACGAATGCAACAGAGAACAGGCTTATACAGAGGGTTCCGAAATTTACTGCCCAGCTACTTCATTATCTAGAAAAGAAAAGAAAAGTCAATCATTTGCAGACACTAGACAATATGTTTTTCCGAACTAAAATATTTATAAAAGGATAAATTCTGAAGACTGGCTAAATACATTACAAGAACGAAAACCTCAAGATGGTTGCGATGTTTGGTCAAGACCCTTTTTCTTCACATATTATTATGCTTGCTATTAACAAATCCTTTTAGACTTTCCTGGAACATTTTGTGATATAGGAAAAGCACAGATACAAATGTGTTCCTAAAAACTGAATTAGTCAATAAAAGATAAATGCTAAATGTGAAAATGAGCACTACCTAAGGAGGGGCGGGGGTAGCATGGATTAGTTTTTGGCGGAAAAGAAATTTTCTGGGCAAAAACTTACATGGGTAGATAAGGTGTGATTTAAAAAATTTACATTTTCTAAGAGCCCCACGGAGATAAAAACCATCGAAAAAGTGATGAAGAACTAATATATTTATACAATATATATATATATATGTAGCTAAGCGTATTTTACTTATTATCAATTCTGGCACCCCTTTTATTGAAATCCTTGGAAATCAAATTTAGTGAGGTCTTCGGGGATGGTGAGAAGGGTGGTGAACTGTATGAGAGTCAGGAAGGTGTACTACGTGTAACAAGGTC
>NC_088865.1:14858997-14861497 GCF_032884065.1 Artemia franciscana | reverse complement strand
GAAATGCTTCTTATGTCTTGCAATCTCATAACCTACTTAATTTTACGCATGGAGATATTAAAGGTAATTGTCCAGGGTAAATTTTCACCACGATTGAATTGTTATAGAATATATCCTTGGCGAGGAAGGATTTTTCAGCGGAGGAGTAGTCTGATTTCTATCAGAAAATAAGTTTCTGATAGAAAGTAACTGAAAGTAAGGAGCAACATTAAAACTTAAAACGAACAGAAATTACTCCGTATATGAATGAAGCTGTTCCGTCCTCAACGCCCCGCTCTCTACGCTAAAGTTTGACTCTTTCTCTCAATTTTTTAAAACAGTAAAAAACCTGATGATTTCTTGATGAAGCTTATGTTTAAAATCAGCATTTAAATTCGATTCTTTTGATGTAACTATTGGTATCAAAATACCGTTTTTTACAGTTTCAGTTACTATTGAGGCGGGTTACTCCTACTAGAGTTCGTAACCACGAACTGTTTGAAAAAAGATACAAGTTTGATTTTTAGAAACCTGTTGCATACAATATACTATGAATTTCATTGGTAGTGTTTTATGCAGTTTTGTATCAACCAAAGAGCCACAGGGACTATTACGAGGTGGGAGGGGGGAAGAGAAGATTTGCTTTTATAACAGAACAAATATGATGTTTTGGAAAAAGAGTAATAGGGAATCGAATGGCGTCATTTCTTTCTCATGTTTCCTTCAAAAGAACCCCTCACCTTCACTATTATCACGCTTTTTATTACAAAACCTGACATGGCACTAAATTCTATTTTAATCCCTTTGCGACCACTTTATAACAAATTCATTCTAGCTAATGAATTTATTCATTCTAACTAATGATTAATGAATAATAGATTCATTCTCTGAAGTATTCTACATTAAGACGAACATATGGTAAAGAATTAACTCCTAGGATTCAGACAGGCACCAGAGTCATTCAAATAAGACATAATCCATATATTCTATATTATTTTATATATAAACATGTATTATGTCTGTCTGTTACACTATCTTCTATAAAAATAACTAAACAAAAAAAAAAAAAAAAAAAAGAGAAGAAAACAAAAAAAGGAGAAGAAAACAAAAAAAAAGGAAGAAAAAATAAAAAAAAATCAATAATTACATTTAACATTTGGAGGAGTGTCAAAATCTTTTTGGTTTATTATTTATTAAGATAAGCAGAAGTATAGTCTTGTAATGATACCATTTTCAACGGAGTCTAATTAACAACTAATAAGTTTATCTTTAAAATGGTTTTGTACATAAGATTAAGCTTATCCATAACACGTCAAAGAGCACTTTTAATATGTGTTTTGGCGTTGGAAAATTTTTTTTATTGAAAATGCTTATTCTCTTTTTGTTTGTAAAACGCCACAGAATTTATCATATATACCCCAGAATTGGAATAAGATCTTTCAATCTCTTTACTTTTATATGAAGGTTCGTCCGCTCCTCAGTACCTTGTTCTTGGATGTCCTTAGGGAGAATATGAGCTTGGGGGGGGGGGGGAATAGGCGCCCTCTAATCTTTTTGGTAACTTAAAAAGGGCACTAGAACCTTTGTTTTCCATTTGAAAGAGCTCCTTTCTGATCATATATGACAATTGGATCAATACAATCAACCCTGAAGAAAAATATATATATATATATATATATATATATATATATATATATATATATATATATATATATATATATATATATATATATATATATATATATATATATATTTACAGGTGGGACATAGGGACACAACTACAATGGCACGTAACTAATATGGCGCGTAACGACTTACGCGCGCGGGGGGGCTTGGGGGGGGGGGGGGTTGCGCGAAGCGCCCCCACCAACTAGGTGTTGTTGGTCTAGGTGTTTCCGAACCAACACCCTCAAAGAGAGTGGATTCAGTCCGGTTATGTAAATCATGTATCTAAGACTTGTGCTTATTCTTCCATCTGGGGGGAGTGGGGGGACGGTTAATTTGGAAAAATTAGAAAAAAATAGGTATTTTTAACTTACGAACGCATGATCGGATCTTAATGAAATTTGACATTTAGAAAGATATCGTTTCTCAGAGCTCTTATTTAAGATCTGGTGATCTTAAATGGATCTGGTGACACTGGGGAGAGTTGGAAGGGGAAACCTAAAATCTTGGAAAACACTTAGAGAGGATCGGATTAAACTTGGAGGGAAAAATAAGCACAAGTCCTAAATACGTAATTGACTTAACCAGAACGGATTCGCTCTCTTTGGGGGAGTGATCAGATTTTAACGATATCTCAAATTTAGAAGGATCTCGTAACTCAGATCTCTTATTTTAAATACCGACTGGATCCAGTGTCATTGGGGGAGTTGGGACAAGGGGGACCGAAATCTCGGAAAACACTTAGAGTCGACGGATCAGGATGACACTTACTTCGACCTCGTCTCTCTTGTTCTGCTTTAGCAAAAAAAAACAACCTTTTTTTACACCAATAAAATTTTCCATAGAAAGGCATAGA
>NC_088865.1:14753997-14851497 GCF_032884065.1 Artemia franciscana | reverse complement strand
AAAAATAAACATATTTTCTTTAACTTCACTTTATTCTATTCTCAACATACATTTCGTACAGTATAATGATGCAAATATAAATATCTTACAAGTAGATCTGGCGTTATGTGAAATGAGAGTCATTTCTATCATAATTCTTAGTTAATTTATGTCTTTTTGGAGGTAGTTAAAAGAAATATTCAGAATAGCGAGAATAGCAAGAAGTCAGGACGGTATTATACATAAAGGCAGATCTACATTTGTGAGTCACTATGTGAATCCAAAACATAAGAAGTAGGATTTCATCAGTGCTTATTAGGCATTTCAATTAGAAATAAGAGATTATGGAGCTATATTCAATACTCAATTAAATACTAGAAATAAAAATTAAAAACAATTAAATGATTCTTGGAGCAGATTCCCCTCTACCAAATTCCATGACCAAACTGCAACCAATTTGACCGATCTAGTTACAATTAGAATATTATTAAACAAGGCAATAAGTATTATTGCTTTTTCATTCAGGGTAATTATATTCACTGTATATCTACATTCTTATTCTTCAATGATAGCATTTCTCCTATTTGCATATTTAGAGGATGTATTCATTTCCACTTTTGAAAGTTTTAAAACAAGAGAATCTAATCTTTAACTGATATATCGTAGGAAATAAAAACACCTTAAATATCAGGGGGAAAAATTGACCTTAGCAAATAGGGCACCCCCCCCCCCAACGACGCCACTGGTTCTGCTTTCTCTTGCAATATTATAACCAAAACAAATAGTAAAAAAAATACTTCACTCACCTCTAGCACTACTTGAGCTCTGATTCGGACTGATTGCACAAAATGAACTCTCTCTTCTTTTATGATGTATGAGTCGACATTCTCTAAAAAATCTTCGACCTAAAATATATAACTAAATTAAGTCATGATTGTAACGTGCTTTTTATTTGGAGTTAAAAGGGCATGAATGTCACACAGAATTGTGACAATTATGTCACACACACACACATGCACAGGCACACGCACACGAAAAGGTTAAATGATATGTATTTCATGATGACGAAAGACAAGCCGAGGTAAAACGAACCAAACAAATTGAAAATGATAGTGATAATTATTAGGTTTTGCATTTCGACATGGATAGGGTCATCAATGCCTACAATACCTTTTAAAATAAAAACTTGGACTACGTATATCGTTGGAAAAAAAATACGTTTTTGTCCCACTACCTGAACAATTAAAAGAGACGAAGGTTCTTCGACATACCCTCTATAATGACAAAAGACAAGCCGAGGCAAAAGCAGAAATTTTTGTCCCGCCACCTGAACAATTAAAAGAAACAAAGATTCTGCGATATGTCTTTCAAAGACAAAAGATAAGCCAAGGCAAAAGTTAAAGGTCCAATGAAAAAAACGATATTTCTAATTTAAGATCCATTTGGACGTCGTGATATCAAGAAAAGGCTCATATTGTCTGCGTTTAGAAGCGCCACCCCAACACCTAGTTGGTGGGGCGCTTCGCGCCCCCCAAGCCCCCCCGCGCGCGTAAGTCGTTACGCGCCATATTAGTTACGCGCCATTGTAGCTGTGTCCCTGTGTCCCACCTGTGAATAGAGATAGATATAAATATATATTTTTAACTACGTACAACATGCGAATATACAACATTCTTCGTTGTCCCATTGTCTATCCATATAAATAGCATTTATATTCCCTGTGTTCCGGTCGTCATTTGTGTCCTGGTGTCCCAGTTTGTATTTTCTCTTTGAGTGTCCCGGTCGTCATTTATATTCCCTGTGTCCCAGTGTCCCGGTCGTCATTTGTGTCCCGGTCTGTAATTTTTCTTTGAGGTTGATGGTCGTCATTTATATTCCCTCTGTGTCGGTCGTCATTTGTGTCCCGGTCTGTAATTCTGCGTCCCGGTCGTCATTAATATTCCCGGTCGTGATTTGTGTCCGGGTGTCCCAGTCTGTAATTTTTCTTTGAGGTTGCTGGTCGTCATTTATATTCCCTCTGTGTCGGTCGTCATTTGTGTCCCGGTCTGTAATTTATGATTTTTTAGTTTTTTATTAGTTTTTAGTTTTTTTTTCTTTTTAGTTTTTTTGTAGTTTTTACCTTCTTTTTAGTTTTGTTAGTTTTTTTTTTTACTTATGTCCTGGTCGTCATTTATACTCCCTGTGTCCCGGTGCTTTGTTGATTGCTAATCGAACATTCCTTTTGTCCTGGTCGCTTTCTCTTTGAGTGTCGTCATTTATTTTTTTCTTTTTTAGTTCTAAAAGTTTTTACCTTTTTTAGTTTTTTTTAGTTTTTTAGATGAAATTTTTTTTTAGTTTTTTCAGTTTTTTTTAGTTTTTCATTGGTTTTTACCTTTATTTTAGCTTATTTTTCAGTTTTTTCCTTTTTTTTAGTTTTTTTTAGTTTTTTTAGTTTTTTACCTTTTTTGTTTTTTTAGTTTTTTAGCTTTTTTATTTTTTTTATTAGTTTTTAGTTTTTTTTGTAGTTGTATTTATGTCCTGGTCGTCATTTATACTCCCTGTGTCCCGGTGCTTTGTTGATTGCTAATCGAACATTCCTTTTGTCCTGGTCGCTTTCTCTTTGAGTGTCGTCATTTATTTTTTTCTTTTTTAGTTCTTTTAGTTTTTTTTTATTTTTATTTTTTTAGTTTTTTACCTTTTTTTAGTTTTTTTAGTTTTTTTTAGTTTTTTAGCTTTTTTACTTTTTTTATTAGTTTTTAGTTTTTTTTGTAGTTTTTGCCTTTTTTTAGTTTTTTCAGTTTTTTTAAGTTTTTTATTGGTTTTTACCTTTATTTTAGCTTATTTTTCAGTTTTTTCCTTTTTTTTAGTTTTTTTTAGTTTTTAGTTTTTTTAGTTTTTTACCTTTTTTTAGTTTTTTTAGTTTTTTTAGTTTTTTAGCTTTTTTATTTTTTTATTAGTTTTTTTTGTAGTTTTTGCCTTTTTTTAGTTTTTTAGCTTTTTTATTAGTTTTTAGTTTTTTTTGTAGTTTTTGCCTTTTATTAGTTTTTTTAGTTTTTTAGCTTTTTTATTTTTTTTATTAGTTTTTAGTTTTTTTTGTAGTTTTTGCCTTTTTTTAGTTTTTTCAGTTTTGACGTCACCTGATCCAGTTTTTTCAGGTGACGTCACCTGATCCATCCACAGACAGACAACTTATTTTTATATATATAGATACTAGCTGTTGGGGTGGCGCTTCGCGCCACCCCAACACCTAGTTGGTGGGGGCGCTTCGCGCCCCCCCAAGCCCCCCCGCGCGCGTAAGTCGTTACGCGCCATAATAGTTACGCGCCATTGTAGTTGTGTCCCTATGTCCCACCTGTGAATATAGATATATATATATATATATGGTTTTAACTACGTAAAACTTGCGAATATACAACATTCTTTGCTGTCCCATTGTCTTTGCATATAAATAGATTGTCAGGTTTACCGACTCTTGAACATGCAACATATAATGGTCCATGGGAAAACAATCTGTATTCAGATCTATACCTCATGATTCTAATGATTGCCCTTGAGCTTTGTTGATGGTGATTGCTAATCGACCATTCCCTGTCCCGGTGTCCCGGTCGTCATTTACATCCCCCTGTTTCCCCCGGTGTCCCCGTTGTAGTTGTGTCCCTGTGTCCCGGTCGTCATTTATATTCCCTGTGTCCCGGGTCCCGGTCATCATTTGTATCCCGGTGTCCCGGTCTGATCCACGATCCACAGATCCACAGACAACTTATTTTTATATATATAGATAGTTTTTTTTTTTTACTTATGTCCTGGTCGTCATTTATACTCCCTGTGTCCCGGTGCTTTGTTGATTGCTAATCGAACATTCCTTTTGTCCTGGTCGCTTTCTCTTTGAGTGTCGTCATTTATTAGTTTTTTCCTTTTTTTTTTAGTTTTTTATTGGTTTTTACCTTTATTTTAGCTTATTTTTCAGTTTTTTCCTTTTTTTTAGTTTTTTTTTATTTTTTATTTTTTTTAGTTTTTTACCTTTTTTAGTTTTTTTAGTTTTTTTAGTTTTTTAGCTTTTTTACTTTTTTTATTAGTTTTTAGTTTTTTTTTGTAGTTTTTGCCTTTTTTTAGTTTTTTCAGTTTTTTTTTTAGTTTTTTATTGGTTTTTACCTTTATAGTTTTTTTAGTTTTTTAGCTTTTTTATTTTTTTTATTAGTTTTTAGTTTTTTTTGTAGTTTTTGCCTTTTTTTAGTTTTTTCAGTTTTGACGTCACCTAATCCAGTTTTTTCAGGTGACGTCACCTGACACATCCATCCATCCATCCACAGACAGACAGACAACTTATTTTTATATATATAGATAGATATATATATATATATGTATATATATATATATATATATATATATATATATATATATATATATATATATATATATATATATATATATATATATATATATATATATATATATATATATATATATATATATACAGTCATCAGCATATGCAATGTAAGACAGATTTCGAGATAATGAAACAAACGAGCAGGAAAGAGAATTAAGGGCAGTAGCTAAACAAGAATTGAATATATAAGGAGAAATAATTCCTCCTTTTGAATTGCATTTTAATGCTGATTTTAAATATACAAGTTTCATCAAGTTTAGTCTTACTCATCAAAAGTTACGAGCCTGAGAAAATTTGACTTATTTTAGAAAATAGGGGGAAACACCCCTGATTTTAATATTGACTTAATGAACTTTGTTTCTGCTAATCAGAATAGACTGGACAATAACACTTCGAAGTTTTCAGAATCACATATATGTCATATCTCATGGATTATATCCTGTATGTCTTGTATCATCCAGAATAACTGATACGTCATATTCACTGATTGATAATATTTTTTCACCTGAAAGTGCTGCTAGTACATATGTCATTCCTGATGATTCAGCAAAATAAAAGGATGACATTTTTGACAAAAAAGCCTCTTAAATAGGCTAATTCCCCCTCCCCCCGAAGTAGTTACCCATGAAGTTGGTACTAGTCATTTATATACAACACTGACTGACGTTTCTTTCACTAGCACTGTATCCATTTCAAACAGCTAAATAAAAAACTAAGAAACGGATCTCAGAAAACACTCAAATTTTCTACCAAGACAAAAGGAGGAACCAACAAAAGACATGACCCCCCCCCCATACAAAAGTGCTGCAACAAGAATGTTACAAATCAGCAAGAACTAACAAAACCTATTGGTCCAACGTTGCTGTCGATATTAAAAGACCTGCATCATGGAATGATGCTCAAAAACCCTATCAGATACTTGGAGAATATAGAGGGAGGAAGAAGCAAACTAAGATTCCTTTGCTTCAGGCTAAAGCTGGGAAAATACTCACAAGCAGTGAGGACCGTATCGAAAGATGGCGAGTACATTTCTAAGAGCTAATGTGGCCAAGAGGTACTAATAACCAAAATCAACCACCTACAGCTGCCCAGAACCAACCCGACTAACAGTCGTGTGAAAGTGTATGTACAGACCTACTCTCCAAGAATGTAGTAATCAAGGCGATTGAAGTACTGAAAATCAATAAAAACCTAAAAACAGATGGTATTTCTGTCAAGCTACAAAAAGCTCTTCCCAAGTCGGTGGCGGATGAGCTTCATAGTTTGATCACCAAAGCTTGGGACCATGATTAAATCCCTGATAGATAAGTGGAAGACCTCCATAATTACCCTATCTTTTAAAAAGGTGAATAAACGGATTGTGAAAACTACCAAAGCATATCTCTTATTTCTATTACTGCCCAGCTGTTCGCATTCATACTTTCAAACTAGTTTAGAGCTGTAAAAAACAGCCCAACGCGATCCAACCATGCAGGATTCAGGTCAGACATGGGCTACAATGACCACATCTTTGGCCTGCAACATATCCTTAAACACCCGTTAACACACTAGCAGGAAACAATCAAAATCTTCATATACTTCATCAATACCTTTGATTTGGTTCAATATTCAATATTATCAACATCAATATTATCAGCAAACTCTTCTTCAGCACTTGTAGAAATTGCAAGCACGTTATCAAACAGGCAGTCAATCAAACTTGCTGTGTCTAGTTTTGTTGATTCCAATGTTTAACTATGAGTTTTTTCTTGTAGTCACCTCTTAGTATTACTGAGTGCCTCTTTATTTTGGCAATAGTGCTTGTATCTGGGATCCAGGAGACAAGCAAGAACAACTTCTCTGGTTGTGCGTTCTTGAAATCACCATATGCTTCGAACATTTCTACACCAGAGGTATTGACAGGAAGTGGTAACAAATGTACTTTGACTTACTTGAACTCACCTCAGCTGCTCTTTTAAACCTGGTCAAGCCTAAGCTGTTGACTCCATTCCCCAAAGACTTGATAAGCAAAAATTACCCGAGGAAAACTGGTGCCATCTTTTGAATATTCATCAGTTATCATTTGAACCACGGTCTTGAACATGAAAATGCGGTTTTTAGATAACAATTGATTATATTATAATATCTTTTTTTGTTAATTACACAAAGCACTATATGTAATAAATTCCTTTAAAAAAGTCATTAAACAGCTCTCTGTGATGTTCAATCGCCCTGTTAGCTGCAGAAAAAAAAAAGAACCGTGAGTTTCCTTCATAAGGTTTCTAGACAAGACGATTCTAATGAAGTACTTTGTGTAAGAATCCGGCAATATTCTTAGGAGTTTTGGGCTATTATTTTTATTACTTTTTTTTTCTCACTTCTGATATAAGAGTGTGCTTGCTGAGGGTGTATCATTTAAAAAAATTAGAAGCCATGAAATATTTTTTTTTTCCTGGCAAAAAACAAGACAATTGTAAAAGAAAATTCTACATAATTTTATCATACGTCATAAATTCAAAGAAATTTGAAGTCAGAGGGGATTGGGCTAAATTTAGCCCCTATCTGTGACCTAAAGCAAATCAAGGCCCATTTCTCGTCAATAAATAAAACAAGTGTTAATTCAATTTATGTGCCCCAAAGTAAATTATATTTTTTAAACTTGAATTACTTTACGTTAAGAAAATTTCTACCTATTGGTTTTCAAAAAAAGAGGAGAGGTATAGCCTTTTTAAGTCTAGGAAAACCAAAATCTTAAAATTGTTTATTAAAAGCAGAAAAAATCAAAAACAAAAAGCTTAACTGGTTCTCTAGTTACAGGGCAATTCTAAAACAGTAATTTTCCCTGATATTTCCTAGGGAGCAATTTATTTTACCTTATATTACCAATTTTACTGACTGGGTTTTTATTTTACATTAGCTTTACAACAGCACTACAGGCAAGGAAAAAAACAACAACAAACAAACAAGAAATACACAAAACTGGCAAGTTTGGGAAAGTAATACCCTTACCACTTCATTTCCAGAAAATGAACCAATGCTCATAGGAGATGTACTTTTAACAATTGACATCGGTGAGTCTTCCTGTGATTCCTGAAAAATAGATGGTTTTAGTTTCATACGGGGCAGGCTCCAGTTTTCATTTAAGTGTTTTTGTGTGTGTGAAATGTACAATTCTATAATAATTACTACATTGAAAGATTTTTTTTATGCTAATTCCAAATATATAAAAAAAAATTATACAAGAATAAGAGAGAAACTATGTATATATATAAAAGAACTTACATCAAATTGTGAGGATTAAAACTGAAGGATTAAAAACACTTTTTAAAAACATTTTTTAAAAATAGCCCTAGCATCCTTACTTCAACGAAGTTCAACCAGGACTGGCGAAAAAATGAAATGAGAATATAAGCTCGCGAAAAAATGAAATGAGAATATAAGCTCATTCAAACTGGTGACTTCTCTTTTCATGATATATATATATATATATATATATATATATATATATATATATATATATATATATATATATATATATATGAAGATTGCATAGTTATTGTTTCTAGTTTTGCTGTAAAGGTTGTAGGATTTGCAGAGTAAATGTTTGCAGTTCTGCTCTCTTTGGGGGAGTTAGGGGGTGGGGTTCAGTGCTTTGGTACTTTTGGATGTGCTAGGATGATGAAAATTGATTGGCGTGTCAGGAAGCTGCACAAATTGACTTGATAAAGTCGTTTTCCCCCAATTCAACCATCTGGGGAGAGGAAAATTGGAAAAATTGAGGTATTTTTAACTTACAAGTGTTTGATCAAATCTTAATGCTTTTTGATATTTAGAAGGACCTTGTGACTCAGAACACTTATTTTAAATCCTGAACCTCATTAAACTTCTGATTTTCCTTTTAAAGAATCTATAAATTCTAAGAATTTTGCCAGAGTTCATATCATATGAGCTCTTGGCTCTTCCAACCTGTTGCAAGTGCCATTTGAGCTCTTAGCCCTTGTTTCTTTATGATTATGGTCAAGCCATAATAAAGTCAAATTTTTAGTAATAACTAAATTATCCAGGAGTGCAGTGCAACTGGGTAGTCCTGTCATTAGTTTATTCAATTGAGCTTCTTTAAACTTCCAAATGCATTTTTATGATTGGTCAATTATGGAAATGATTTAGGTTTCCGTTTTTGAAATTAAAAACAATATAGATTTTGAACAGTATTTTCACTGTGTGAGTAGAAAAAGAGTTGAATAATTTCCTAAGCCAGAAACTATCACAAATCACTTAATTCTTAATCACAGGAATATTTTTTTTGTCCTATTTTAGACATGATCTAAGCCAATAACTGTTCAGCCATTGAAAGCCCAAATGCCATGAATAATCAAACTCCAGACAATGAGGTACACAGAACCAGAGGTGGAGCCAACAAGGCACAAAAGTTTAAGTAGCAATTGTAGTAAAATTCAATACTACTACTAATAACCCTCTGCAGGGCCAAGTCCCCTGAGGCAACCAATAATACACAATCCTCCTCCATCTGTATCTTTTCAAATCCTTCTGCTTTACACCCTCCCAGAAAGTTCTAATTTCCCTTAAATCTTTCTTTACAACATCATTCTACTGCAACTATGAATAACCTGCTTTATGCTTAGCTCTAGGCAAATACCTAAAACATGAAAAACAATATAGAATTTCTCAAGATAGCAGAGAACAAATTAGAACAAATATTTTGGCCCTATGTCCAAGGGTTATCCTCAGCAATACAAAAATATAGGACTGTATCAAGAAAAAACACAATAGGATTAGAATCCTATAAAAAACACAATAGGATCAAGAAAAAACACAATAGGATTAATAGATCATTGGTCAACTGCTCTACATAAGCAAGACGTATATTACAATGAAGACCACACTACCTTTCTATCACAAAGACCTAGAACAAGAAGAACAATAAGGATATTCACATGCTAATCCTATTTAAGTTTTTTCTTCTTATATATTTCTGTATTGCTGAGGATGGCCCTTGGACATGGGGCTGAAATATTCATTCTAATTTGTTTCCCATTGTCTTGAGAAATTCTCAATTGTTTTTCTTGTTTCAGGTGTTTGTGATGGAAAGGCAGTGTGGTCTTAGTTGCTATTTGCATCTTGCTTATGGGGGAGCAGTTGACCAACAATAGATTTTACTTTTTTAGTTTAGACAAAAACATTATCCTGTAAGTTTTTTCTTCTTATATATTTAAGCATTCCTGAGACATGATACATCCTTTGGACATAGGGCTAAAATATCCATTCTTCTTGTTTCCATCAGTCTTGAGAAATTCCCTATTGTTCTTCTTGTTTTAGCTGTTTGTGATGGTAAAGCAGTGTGATCTTTGTTGCTATTTACTTAGGTCTAGATCTATGATTCCCAAACTTACTTGACCAACTGCCTCTTTTCAAGAAAAATTTTCACTTGATGCCACCTGGATTTTATATTTATTTCAATAGTAATTAATAAGGGATATAAATATTATTGCATCTGTAAGAAGAGGAATTAACAAGCAAAAGACTAATTTTTACAATTATTATAATTTTACTATATAAATCACCAAATGTCTTGAAAAAAAATCTCTATCAAATATAAGTCAATTTGTAAATTTGTTAAGCTAGAATAAGTTAAAATAAATTAAGTGAAGATAAAAATAACACTAAAACCATGTTAACAAATAATCAAAATTTTTAAATCTTACCTTATCCTTTTTATTTTAACTCTTAGCATATTATAGGCCTAGGCCTAAGTGTTACCATTTTGACAGATTGGGTCTGTCCAATACTTGGTTTGGGTGTCCAAGATTAAAGTCTTTTATCCCAGTATTAGACATGTTGCAATCCAATCAAAGATTCTGTCCCAGAATAGGCAGAGTGATACAAGTGACCCAGTATTGGTTGTCTTACCCTAATGTTCATTTTGATAAAATTCTAGCTTATTGAATTTAGGCTATCTTGGAATGGGGTTTGGTTAGGAAAATTAAATTTTCAAGGATGGGTCTACAGTCTAAAGTATATCCCAGGAAGGTATTTTGAAGTACCCACCTCTACTCCTTCTTTCTATTCTATACCAATTGAAATTTTGACAAGATAACATTTTATCTTAACTTTCAGTTACCAGTAGGTTTTTCTCTGCCTGTAGTTCTCAAAATGCAATTCCTGTTATTTGAGTAGAATTCTGAGTCAAATCAAAGTTTTTTCCTTCAAAATTTAGGAAATATATTTGCACATCTTTAAAACCTTAAAAATTGGGACTGAGCAAAGTTGTGAGGCTGAAAACAATTTTGTTGTGCTTCATTCAGTAAATTTATAGCCAACAGTATAGCTGACTTCCATATAAAGTGAATAGACCACTCAATGCCTTTTATTATGCTCTTTAAAAAAGTAATAGGCCTAATTGCTTCTACAAGAAATTCAGATTTAAGCACTTTTTGAGCTCTTGAAAATGACTAATTTTCAATTAGAGCATGACTTATTGCTCATTTTCTGTAGATTATTACTACTTTTTATCAGCACAATCTTTTCCATAAAAAAAATAATGCTACATTTTCTCAGTGCTAAAATTATTTATAACAATGTTAGTTTAGGTTAAAATGTGCTTAAATCTGGATTTCCAATAGAAGCAATTATAATATTCATGAAGAGCATATAAAAGGCATCAGGTGGTATATTCACTTTATATGAAAGCCAGTTATACTGTTTGCTATAAAGTTACCCTTCATTCAAGCAGAAGATCTATTTTACAAGGTTTCACTTTATGACACACATATTTTTAAAGGTCATCAAGGGTCAGGAACCTCTAGAGGGAGGAGTGGAGGTAGGTAGGCTACTTCAAAATACCTTCCTAGGATATTTAGCACTATTCCTGAAAGTTTCATTTCCCTAACCTAACCAATTTCCAAGATAACCTGAAGTCAATAAACTAGAAATACTAGACTCTAAAATACAAGAAAGTACAAACATTCAACTTACATAATATGATTTAAAAAGATAATTTCTGCCCCCAACCCTCCATTGTTTCTTCAAAATTAATTGCTGCTAAGTGATTAAATTGTAACAATACACCAAAGCCGCGTTTGTTTCACTTTTCAAGTTAACTAAGTTCGTCAGTCCGACGTTTTATTTGCGATTCTTGGTTCGGCATCTTTTATGCCGATTTAATTTTTCACGTGGTTCTTAATCATACTTTAGAATTACTTTTATGTGCATAAACAACTTCATAGCTATGACAAAGCGCACACGCTGAGTTCTGTCAAAGAGTTGTCAAATATTTGAAAGGGGGGAATTTTAGGAACTTAAAAATTATACGGAAAACATGAGGTATTATGAGTAAGGGTTGCCTGCTCCCTGAAGGCTGGGATTTACTTCCCCCTGGGAAATACCCCCAATGAAAATATATCCAAGTAAAATAATACCTCCCCACAGAAAATACACCCCCATGGAAAACAGTTTTCCAAATTTGAGAATTTTATTTCAGTTTAGTTTTTTTTTTCTTTCGAGGAAAAGATTTTGGTATTTGTTTATTATCCGTCACTCAATCAAGTTTACGCTTCGTAAAACGCGAAAACAAACCGGTTTTTTCATTAGTTTCTTTCAGCTTAGCGTACGATAAGACAAAACAAGTGACATAATAGATGGGAAATATATAATCGGGATTATGTAATTTTAAATATTTTTTTATTAAATAAAATAATAAATTATAATAATAAAACTATGAATATATAATTTTAAATTTGCAAATAAGGGACAGGGGGGACGACATAGCCCTTCCCTCATCTCCTGCTAATATATAGGTTGTTTTTTTATGTAACGAAGAAATCAATTTGTTCTCGAATTTTACACAGCTTAAACTTGAGTTCAGTCTTCATCTGACGTGCGTGTGACATCTCTTCAGTCTTCATCTGACGTGCGTCTTCATCTGACGTGCGGATAAATATCAGAATATGAATATTAAATGACAATACACGGTTCTTTGTTTTATTTTTAGTAAAGCGCAAATTATCTTCTGGTTTTAAGAAGACATGGTGGATGTCAGCCTTACTCCATCTAATTTTAAATCGTTTCGAGTTTCATTCGGCTATCTATTATAATTTCTGTTGCTTTCGGGTTTCATCTATTTATCACTAGGGATTAAAGGTGATTTTACACTTCGAAAATCAGAAAATTACTCAAAGAATTTGACAACACTTTCATCTGTAAAAACTTAAAAATAAAAATATGTTTGTTCCTAGAGCTATCTTCTACTTTCTGATACCATGCGTATTTAGCTGAATTTTGACGATTGCTCTTATACATTTTGTTCTTCCTTTCTTAAGTTGGCGCCCGCTTCTGCCAAAAATTGCAAAAGTTTACTAACAGAGTTTTCAATCTGTCTCAGCCAAAGCCGTTCACTTTGTAATAAAAATAAAAGGAAAACGAGATAATTCAAAAAAAGGAAATGAAAGAGAAAAAATCGTAAATAAAGAAAAGGTAAGAAAAGTATGAAACAAAAAAGAACGGTACCAACCTTTCATTGCAGTTATTAGAAATCTTAATAAGATGAGAGCGGTCTCTCTGAAATCTAAATATTTACCAATATACTGCTCACACATAACTGGCTGTAGAAAATTATTGTCATCATATCCAAACATTAGGTACGCCCCTTAAATTAGACATTCATTGCCACACAGTTGCAAATTTGAGTACATTTGAGACATAATTTGAGTTGCAAAAGTAATTAAACGTAAATAAAAAAACAAAACAATAAATAAATAAAAAGGGCAAAGAAGGGTAAATAAAAAGGGAAAGGGCAAAATCCTTCAATTGCTCCAAGTTGCAATTCAATGTAAGATTTATTACTAACTTGAATTATTGATCAAAGAATATGCCTAAATAAACATTCCTCATAAAAGTTGTCTTGGGTTCTAATTATTTAATTAAGTATAGAAACACAGCTTAACATATACAAGAAATTCTTAAAAAAAACACATAATTTATCAATATTTCGAGAAAGGAAGATTAAAAGCAAATTTATTGTTAAATCATAACTGTACTTCCATTTTCTATATATTTCATGACTCTTCAACATCAAAGATGGCGTTCCCCTAGGCACATCCCAGTAACAGTTTTAGGCCTCATAATCTGGGGGAGAGAGTTACACCTGTAAAAATATAAAATCAACAAAACCGAATGTCTGAAAAACTGTTTGAAGGAGGGCAGCTTCCGTCTCTAGCCCAGGCCTAGAACCACCACTGGCTCTCCCCTAAATATTGTTTCTGGAGTGGTTTTTCCTTGAAGTTTTGACTCACTACTTCAGCTACTACTCGTTACTTCATTTGTGAGTCATTTCTTAAACTGTTTGGGCCATTAGTCCTAAATTTTAGGGAAAAATTCTGGAAGCATGGACAGGTAGGGGGCAATCAAGTTTTTTTTAACTCTAAGATACGGTAATCTTCAGCTTCTGAACCGCTTCCACAGAAAATAAAACCATTCACAGATAGATCCAAAGAAATTATAACATTCTAATGATCTAAGTCGATACAAACGCATTATTATTAGTATTGAGCTGATAACGCTAGGTTTCAAATCGTTCTTTTGTCTCCTTATCAAGTCTTAGAGAATACGTAGCAAGTATTCTTCTTCTGAGGAACTAAACTAAGCCAACCTGACAACCAGCTACTTTCAGACTCCCAACGAACAAAGCTCGAGACGGGCAAACCAGTCTTAGAAAAAAAAAACACGTAAAATTTCTTCCCATGCATGTCAGAGCTTCGCTTAGTTTGGAGGCTATCGCATTGACTGTTTTAATTGTACTGTCCTTAGATAGAAAACTTACCTGCTGGAGTGCTATATTGAAGGTGGAAGTTTGTAAGTAGAATAAGTACCTATAGAGAAATACTTAATCCTTTTGTTATCTAATATTCAGCCCCTGGATTTAGATTCTGATTCTCTACCACAGAAGCGAACCCATAGTCTCCAAACATGCTTCACCGCTCAGCTGTCAACCACACTACCCAAGGGGATATCATACTGCCCAAGGTAAACAGTGTGGAATTATTACATAGGGCTAGTGCCCTTTTTAATAATTGAAAGTAATTATAGGGAAACCAACCCCCCTTCCATGAATGTAATCCTATTACTATGAATATTACTATATTACATAGTATATGAATATTACTATGTGAATCCTCCTATTGATTCACTAGTAACATCTTATCCGCTTTCTCAGGCTTATATGCAGGATTATTTGGAGATGAACTGCATTGAAACTTAAATACGAGAATGTATAAAAGGTGGGTGAGTCATATAAGGAATGTAAGATGCTCTGTGAGGGGGGGGGGAGGGGAGGCCCAAAATCTCACTGCAGTAGATTTATTTGGCCTGCATTCCCTCCCAAGAAGAATATACAAAAAATTGTATATGAAGGGGGGGGAGGGCCCTTAATACCATGCTATCTAGGGAAGGCTTTTGCGTAGATTGCAATTTGTATTTATTACATTTAAATATCAGTTTTGAAGGCAGCAGTGCAGGAAATCATGGCCTGTGGTTCATTTTGAGATTTATGCGTATTTCTTTTATCTGCATTTTAAATGGAAAGTTTGTTGTTTTTCAATTAATTTATATTAATTTTCCAATGTTCGTTTCCATATTTATGTATTTTCTTGTCATACATATTCAAAGCACCAACCAATAACAGTTTTAGGCCTCTTAAATTGGGGGGGGGGGACAAGCTTCAAAAATTTCAATTGCTGCAATTTTAGTCAATTGAGTACCTTAATAGGACTATTAAAGTATAAAATCAAAAGAATTGAATTTCAGATATCAGAAAAACTCCTCCCTACCCAGGCCTAGAACAGCCATTAATGCTATCTGCGTAATGATATGCTTTTGCAATCTCAAAATATAGATGACAGTAGCCTGTCCATTTCATACTTTTCATTCTGTACTGTTTCTCGCATAGTTTCCAGATTCTCTTTATCCAGCCAGTGCTTCCCTTGGCAAAACTCTCTTACAACATCTTACACCCCCCCCCCACCCCAAAAAAACAATCTTGGTTATTTGTATTTATGGTTACTTTTCTCCCTTTCCTCAGAAATTTGAGCGATTTAAGGAATAGTTTTGTTTGATTATATTACATTTTATTTTATATATTTGATTATTTATCTTAAAAACTTTCCGTATAATGCCAAGTTCCAGCTTGTGAATTATTGAAATATCCAACAACTGCAATTGGAAGTACCTCTGTAATGAAATTAGAATTGCATAACTACTTTAATCTTTCAATTAAGGAAAAGCAATCTTAATGTTAGCAGCTCCTTGAAAAAACTTGAGACTGAAAAAAAGAAAGAATTTTTTTCAATTCTTTTTTGTCTTATTATGATTACTTTAAAAACTAAAATTTGAATATAAATTCTTTAATTTTTTCCACTATAGACTGTCCGAGTAATGTTAAAATATCGTGCAAACAAATTGTAAAGCTATATGCAATAATACATACTAACTTGATTGCCTTAAATCCCTCTTGCAAGCATTAAGGATGAATCCTGTACATACTGGTTACTGATGATGAGGGCTCAGCTTATTGGGCCAACCATATAGTTGGAGAAAACATTATTCTTTACCCAGCTATTAACAGGTTTCTGATAGAGCTTCAGGAAGGTACTATTATGTTTTCTTGAAACATCAAAGTCAGCTGGATAATTGACAGAACTAATTAGTAGTGTCACAGGATCAAAGCTGAAATTTCTCTGTAAGTAATATTTAATTGGCATTGTTTTTCAAAATTATTTCAAGTCAGAAAGTTTTAAGTCCTTGTCGGCCAACCGTTTATCGCCAAACGAAAAACAGGTCGTACCCGTTTGGAATGGGAGGATGTCATATATTTTATATCCAAAATAAGACAAGTGGTCAATCACCAAAGTTTAGATGGCGTTGGTGATTTTCAGTTTTCCAAGGGAAAGAAAGGGTTTCCCCGTTGTGAAAAAAAAGATATTTTGTGAAATACGAGTACAGTGCATAGAACCCGTACCCCCTCCACCTTGCCTGACAATTTAATAACCTTTAGTTGTCATCTTTGGGGATCAATAAATTTGTAACGTTTGAATTTTTTCCGAAGAAAAGCTTTGTAAAATTTAACTAATTAGCTTCGCTTATTCATTTATTTGGCTCTATGTGGGTATATAGATAAAAATTTATTGTACTAAAAACTTCATAACCTGAAACGAGCAAAAGTAAATACAGGAAAATCCTTGTTGTCTGCCAGCTGTTTCTGACTTCTGTCAGAAACAGAAGTATTTCTGTTTTGATTACCTTGCTAATTTAAAGTGTACCTAATCTTTTAATAGACTCTATGTGTTGTAATCGATTGTCTCAAGGCAATGTGTTTTAAATCAGGTATGTATGCATGCAGGGTGAGAGAGTCTTTGGGACCATGTAACGTCAAAGTAAAAAAAATGTAAAAAATTCTTATTTGTTGCCTATAAAAAATAAAAATACATAAATAACAATAGATATTAAATACGAAAATACCTACCCCCTCCCAAGGACACTCCTATACTTATTGCTCCAAAACGCTTATATAAAATTTATTGGGTCCTCTTCTGTATTACTATCACCCATTCCGAAACTAATTTTTACAAATGTTAATAAAAAAAGGCATAAAGAAATTAATAAAGAAAATTCATATAATTTACAAAGAAAAATTTTGCAGCCATTGATAATGCTAAAATTAATACTGTAATAATTACACCCCTCTCCCCTCTCTCACAGTCAAAGTTTTCAGCTTCGTCAGGCAATTTTGGACATGCATCATTGCTGGCTGATGGCTTACAACCAAGTTACCGATTTACTTCATATTCACAAAAATTATATTTCACATCTTTGTTACTATTTGGTATAGCTAACTAATGTTATAATACATGTTTGTTTGACCCTATTTTTAGTCATTAAATGGTCTTACTCTTTTGATGCCAAACTTTTAACAACGCTCTGTTTTAATGGTCTCTTTAGCATTATCCAAAAGTACGTTTTAGAATATTCTTAGATTTCCACAAATATTCCAATTAGAAGTGACCGGTTTTCCAGCTTTGAACTCACTTCCGGAGCATAAATCTACTCCTCTTAATCAAACTTAAAACTGAAAGAATCACTTCACCAATTGATTGATTCAATAATTATATTTGATATATTAGTCTATTTTATCATTTTGTAATTACCATTCTATTAATTTAAAACACAGATGCGCTACTTCTTTTTGTAATATATAAAAAAAAAAACATTCCAGGACTATGATCTTGAGCAAGATCATCTTTCCAATTGACTCAATCATTTTTTCAGGGTTCCTAAAATAATTCCTTTCTTTAGGATCGGCAAGTAGCAAGTACACGATAATCTGTAAGCATACAAAAAAGGAAAGTTTCACTTAAACAAGCTTATACTTTTTTAATTAAATTTTTAATAAGATGAAGAAAATAAAATGACGGTGATTCTTTTTTTTGTGTTTCTTGACTCAGGAAGCGGCTCCTTGGCTGAGGAGGAGAAGCCACACAAGGAGTAGAAGAGCTTAGATGAGCAGTAAATTCGTTTAGTAAGGGATGAGCAAATAACATAATAGATTTGAAAATGTTAAGGGTTTCATTTCTTTTAACACATGAAAAGAGGAGATAAAAAAGAATAAACAAAGGTTTTACTGAAAATTAACTTTACTTAAGGTTGAGAACCCTTGGTTTTTATTTAAACTTTAGAATTATAAGGGGCCACGTCTGCTGCAACGCCTTTTTCTGTGAAAATAAATGCTATCACACAAAAAGACGGCAACAGATATACAGACCTTACAGATTTAGTTTCGAAACTTACTGCTCAGCTCAACCTATTTTCAACCTAGAAAAGAAGAAGGACGTTAATCGATTGGAGATGAAAATAGAGATGGAGATAAAATCAGCTTTTTGAATCTAAATTTATTTAGAAAACTTCCCTGAAAATGATGATAAAGGTAAAATAAATGGAGATATTTTCTGGTATTTGTATATGGGTCACAAACAGAAGTATGGTCAAAAACGGGTCACAAACAAAAATGTCGGTTAATTATTTAGATTTCTTTTTTTTCTGTTTAAATGGTGGTAATTTTAACTGAGATTATAGGAAAAGTTTTTTAGTATTACATTCAAAAGGTTCTTGGACTATTTTTGACGTAACACCTTAAATTGGGTATTCTCGTCTTACACCACACTGTCATTCTATGAAGAGCAAATAAATTTTCAAGTGGGGATACATCCATTTATTTAGAGTAAAAAAAAAGCGATCTTCATCAGTAGAATTACTACTGATCTATCAGTTATCGATAATCAGTAGAATAAATCTACTGATGATGATCGCTGCATATGTTAACATGTAGCTTAAATCACTCTGTTTTGTCCGTTTTGTAGGTCAAGCTTTATGTACAGGTTTCATTGAATCTACCTTTAACTGACTCTCTCCCTTTCCTATGAGCAGGTAAGCTAAATTAGATGGCTGAAAGGGCAAATAAAAATACTTTTGGAGATATTAACAACCCCCTTCCCCATAGCCCCTGGGGAAAAGTCTTTAAGTTACAAAAGCGCCTATTGTTTATGTATAGTATTTGTTATTGGGAATTATGTTCCAATATTAAACTTAACCCCTCCCCCCCAACAAGGATAATTTTTCATGGGGAAGGAAGTTTCCAGGGGGAAATTTTTCAGGAAAAATTTTATACCAGGAGAATTTGGAGGAATTCCTATAGAAAATGCTTCTTATGTCTTGCTTTCTCATTACCTACTTAATTTTACGCATGGAGATGTTAAAGGTAATTGTCCAGGGTAAATTTTCACCACGATTGAATTGTTTACAGAATATATCCTTGGCGAGGAAGGATTTTTCAGCGGAGGAGTAGTCTGATTTCTATCAGAAATTAAATTTCTGATAGAAAGTTACTGAAAGTAAGGAGCAACATTAAAACTTAAAACGAACAGAAATTACTCCGTATATGAATGAAGCTGTTCCGTCCTCAACGCCCCGCTCTCTACGCTAAAGTTTGACTTTTTCAACTTTTTAAAACAGTAAAAAACCTGATGATTTCTTGACGAAGCTTATATATCTAAAATCAGCATTTAAATGCGATTCTTTTGATGTAACTATTGGTATCAAAATACCGTTTTTTACAGTTTCGGTTACTATTGAGGCGGGTTGCTCCTTACTACAGTTCGTAACCACGAACTGTTTGAAAAAAGATACAAGTTTGATTTTTAGAAACCTGTTGCATACAATGTACTATGAATTTCATTGATAGTGTTTTATGCAGTTTTGTATCAACCAAAGAGCCACAGGGACTATTACGAGGTGGGAGGGGGGAAGAGAAGATTTGCTTTTATAACAGAACAAATATGATGTTTTGGAAAAAGAGTAATAGGGAATCGAATGGCGTCATTTCTTTCTCATGTTTCCTTCAAAAGAACCCCTCACCTTCACTATTATCACGCTTTTTATTACAAAACCTGACATGGCACTAAATTCTATTTTAATCCCTTCGCGACCACTTTATAATAGATTCATTCTAGCAAATCAACTCATTCCTTCTAATTAATCATTAATGAATAATAAATTCATTCTCTGAAGTATTCTACATCAAGAGAGAGAGAAAGATGGGTTTATTAATATAAATAACTAAACAAAACAAGCAAATAGCCCGAAGCAAAGCTTGTTTAGGCTTACAACCCCAATACAAACAATACGAAAAGAAGAAGAAAAGAAAATAGAAAAGAAAAGGAAAAGAAAAATAGAAGAAAAGAAGAAGAAAAAACATTCAATTACCCTGCAATCCAATCGTCACGGAATTACACTTCAAAAAAGACAAAACAAAAAGAAACTAAAACCCCTTGATCAGTATCGCCTAGAACAAAACCAACATCTTGGCTCCACTTGAGGTCCACTCAACTATCACAACCATAAATATTAAGGCAAAATAGCTTTACTTCCCGCCGAAATTAAAAAAAATTATCCATGTTTCTCAAAGTCGTAGGTAAACAATTCCATGCATGGGGTCCTAGATGCCGGATAGAAAATTGAGATCTACGGGTAATAGAAAGCGGACGACGAATTATATCGGACTGTCTCGTAAAATGTGTATGAATATCGCTTCCTAATTCAAAAATACTTTTAAAACATATTGGTAAATAATTTTGAAAATATTTATATATAAACAGGCTTCGATAAAAAGTAATAAGTTCTGCTAAAGGCAAGATTTTGCAATCGATATACCTCTTTTGTACCGAGTCTTTAAAACCTACACCACATAACACTCGAAGCGCTTTATTCTGCAAAACTCGAATATGATGGAGATGAGAAGGAAATGTACTACCCCAAACATTACAACAATATAGCAAATAAGGATTAATTAAGGAATAATACAGTGTTCTTTAAATATCTCTTGGGAAAATGTACTTCAACTTTCTTAAAATGCCAACATTCCTAGCGAGTTTAAGACTAAAAGAATCTATATGTTCTCTAAAACTGAGACATTCATCAATTAATACTCCTAGATATTTTGTACAATTTATTCTTAAAATACTCATATCAGCAATATTAAGTCTGTCTATCCAAGGGTAATAATTTGAGCTCCTACCATACAATAAAAAGCAAGATTTACTGTAATTCAAATTTAACTTATTAAGACGAACATATGGTAAAGAATTTAACTCCAGGGATTCAGACAGACACCGAGTCATTCAAATAAGACATAATCTATGTATTCTATATTATCTTATATATAAACATGTATTATGTCTATCTGTTACATTATCTTCTATAAAAAAAAACTAAAAAAAGGAGAGAAAAAAAGAAAGAAAAAAAATTCAATAATTGCACTTTACATTTGGAAAAATTTCAAAATCTTTTTGATTTATGATTTATTAAGACAAGCAGAAATGAAGTCTTGTAACGATGCCATTTTCAATGGAGCCTAATTAACGACTAATAAGTATATCTTTAAATTTGTTTTCTACATAAGATATATCCATAACACGTCTCAGAGCACTTTTTATATCTCTTTCTGGTGTTGGAAATTTTTTTTAATGAAAATGCTTATTCTCTTTTCGTTTTTAAAACGCCAGAGAATTTATCCCTTAAATATACCCCAGAATTGGAATAAGATCTTTCAATCTCTTTACTTTTATATGAAGGCTCGTCAGCTCCTCAGTACCTTGTTCTTGGATGTCCTTAGGAAGAAAATGGACTTGGGAGTGGACTAGGCACCCTATAATCTTTTTGGTTACTTAAAAAGGGCACTAGAACCTTTGTTTCCCATTTGAAAGAGCTCCTTTCTGATCTTATATGACAATTGGACCAATACAATCAACCCTGAAGAAAATTTATATATATATATATATATATATATATATATATATATATATATGATATATATATATATATATATATATATATATATATATATATATATATATATATATATATATATATATATATGTCAAACAGTTTGTATGTCAAACCGTAGTAAGGAGCAATCCTGCTCAATAGTAACCAAAACTCTAAAACCGGAATTTTGGTATCAATAGTTACATCAAAAGAATTACATTTTAATGCTGATTTTAAATATATAAGCTTCATCAAGTTTAGTTTTACCGACCAAAAGTTAAGAGCCTGAGAAAATTTGCCTCATTTCAGAAAATTGGGGGAAATACCCCCTAAAAATCATACAATATTAAGGAAAATCACACCACCAGTTTCAGTGTATCAGAGAAGTTTCATCCCGATCTCTCGACTCTTAAGCGTTTTCCAAGATTTAAGGTTCCCCCCTCCAACTCTCCCCAATGTCACCAGATCTGGTATGGATTTAAAATAAGAGCTCTAAGACATGAGTTTCTTCTGCATGTCAAATTTCATTAAGATCCGGTCACCTGTTCTTGAGTTAAAAATACCTCTATTTTTTTCATTTTTTTGAATTAACAACCCCCCCTCCCAAGTCTCCCAAAGAGAGCAGATTCAGTCGGGTTAGGTCAATCAATTATTTGGGACTTGCGCTTATTAAATATCCGCGTTATTTTAGTCTTTCCTCTCTACTGGCCGCAGTCTCGTTTGAGGTTTTCTTTTACCCCCGTGGAAAATCCCATCAACATACGACCGCCCCCCCTAGCCTAAAAAATGTATACATACTTCCCAATAACAAATATTATACGTAAACAATGGGCAAATTTTGTAGCGTAAAAGACCTTTCTCTTTGTGAGCGGACCTCCTCTCCTGTGAGCGGAGAGAAAGGGCCATGAAACAGAGATCAGTACCGCCGGTTTGGACCTTTGTCTCGGTCTAGTGCGTCTTACTTACTCTCCTGTGAGCAGGTAAGCTAAATTAAATGACTGCATTGTAATCTTTAGAACTAAAAGCTTCAGTCTCTGACTAAAACTTATGATTTCCTGATCACCCATTCATAAGTTAAAAATACCTCATTTCTTTCAATTTTTCTTCTCCCTCCAGCCCCCCCCCCCCAGATAGTCGAACTGGGGCAACGACTGTTATCAAGTCAATTTGAATAGGTCCCTGACACGCCTACCAATTTTCATTGTCCTAGCACGTCCAGAAGTACCGAACTCACCAAAGCACTGGAAATCCCCAGACAGAAACAATGCCAATTAGAAATTACTTCCAGAGAAAATTAAGCTCGGATCCTGTGACACTACTAATTAGTTCTGTCAATTATCCAGCTGGCTTTGATGTTTTAAGAGAACGTAATAGCACCTCCCTGAAGCTCTACCAGAAACCTTTTAATAGCTGGGTAAAAAACTATGTTTTCTCCAACTACGTGGTTGGCCCAATAAGCTGAGCCCTCATCATTAATATCCAGTATCTGCAGGATTCATCCTTATTGCTTGCAAGAGTGGTTTAAGGCAATCAAGTTAGTATGTAATATTGCAAATTAGTTACTTGCTCTGAGGGCAAGAGTTAATATGCAGCTTGTCAAGCTAATCCCCCATAAAAATACCATAATAAGGGAATATCAAAAACAGCAATAATGAAAAACAAGCAATTAAAATCGAGTAAACATCAAGTTACTTAAACAAGAGCTAAGAGCTCATATGGCACTTGTGACGAGGCGAGAAGAGCTAAGAGCCAAAAGATCATATGGTATGAGCTCTAACAAAAATCTATGAATCAATAGATTGATTTAAAAAGGAAAATAAGAGGCTTAATGCCGGTCAAGATTTAAAATAAGAGCTCTGAGTCACAAAGTCCTTCTAAATATCAAAATTCCTTAAGATCCGATCACCCACTCGTAAGTTATAAATACCTAACTTTTTCTAATTTTTCCTCTCCCTTTTGCCCCGCAGCTGGTCGAATCTGGGAAAATGACTTTATCAAGTCAAATTGTGCAGCTCCCTGACACGTCTACCAATTTTCATCGCCCTAGCACGTCCAGAAGCACCGAACTCGCCAAATCACTGAACCCCTCCCCCCAACTCCCCCAAAGAAGGCGAATCCAGTACGATTCTGTCAATCACGTATCAAGGACATTTGTTTATTCTATCCACCAAGATTCACCCTGATTCCTACACTCTTAAGTGTTTTTCAAAGATTTCCCCCTCCAACTCCCCCCAATGTCAAAAGATCTGGTCAGGATTTGAAATAAGAGCTCTGAGACACGAATTCCTTCTAAAATTCAAATTTCATTACGATCCGATCATCTATTCGTAAGATAAAAATACCCCATTTTTCATGTTTTCCAAGAATTCCGGTCTCCCCCTCCAACTCCCCCGAATGTCACAGGATCTGGTCGGAATTTGAAATTAGAACTTTAAAGCACAAGATCCTTCTAAATATCAAATTTCATTAAGATCTGGTCACCCTTTCGTAAGTTACAAATACCTCAATTTTCAAAATTACCCCCCCCCCCCCAAATTACACCAAAAAGAGCAGATCCGGTCCAGTTATGTCAGGCAAGTATCTTAGACAGGTTTCTATTCTTCCCATCCAGTTTCATCCTGATCTCACCGCTTTAAGTATTTTCTAAGATTTCTGGTCCCCCCCAACTGCCCCCCCCCCAATTACGCTTGATCCAATTGAGATTTAAAATAAGATATCTGAGTTACGAGGTCCTTCTAAATATGAAGTTTCATGAAGATCCGATCACTCCTTCGTAAGTTAAAAATACGTTATTTTTTCTTATTTTTTAGAATTACCCCCCCCCCAATTGAGCGGATCCGTTCCAATTATGTAAATCACGTATGCGAGACTTCTGCTTATTTTTCCAACCAAGTTTCATCCCAATCCCTCCAATCTAAGCGTTTTCCATCATTTTAGGTTTCCCCACCCCAAACTTCCCCCAATGTCACCAGATCCGAAGAGCTTTGAGACACGATATTCGTCTAAATATTAAATTTCATGGAGATCCAATCACCCGTTCGTAAGTTAAAAATACCTAATTTTTTCTAATTTTTCAGAATTAACCCCCCCCCCCCCAACTACCCCAAAGAGAGCGGATCCGTTCTGGTTATGTCAATCATGTATCTAGGACTCGTGTTTTTTTCCCCACCAAGTTTCATCCCGATCCCTCCACTCTAAGTGTTTTCCGAGTTTTAGGTTTCCCCCTCACAACTCCCCCCCCCCCCCAATGTCACCAGATCCGGTTGGATTTAAAATAAGAACTCTAAGCCACGATATCGTTCTAAATATCAAATTTCATTGAGATCCGATCACCCGTTCGTAAGTTAAAAATACCTCATGTTTTTAATTTTTCGGAAATACCCCCCCCCCCCAACTGCCCCAAAGAGAGCGGATCCGTTCCGTTTATATCAATCATCTATCTACGACTTGTGTTTATTTTTCCCACCGTGTTTCATGCCGATCCCTCCACTCTAAGTGTTTTCCAAGTTTTAGGTTTCCCCCTCCCAACTTCCCGCCCCCGTCACCAGATCCGGTCGGGATTTAAAATAAGAGCTCTAAGACACGATATCCTTCTAAACATCAAATTTCATTGAGATCTGATCACCCGTTCGTAAGTTCAAAATACCTCATTTTTTTCTAATTTTTAAGAATTACTCCCCCCCCTCCAACTACCCCAAAGAGAGCGAATCAGTTCCGAGTATGTCAATCATGTATCTGGGACTTGCTCTTATTTTTCCCATCAAGTTTCATCCCGATCCCTCCACTCTGTGTTTTCCAACATTTTAGGTTTCCCCCCTCCAACTCCCCCCAATGTCATCAGATCCAGTCGGGATTTAAAATAAGAGCTCTGAGACAAAATATCATTCCAAACATCAAATTTCATTAAGATCCAATCACTCGCTCATAAGTTAAAAATACTTCATTTTTTCTATTTTTTCCGAATTAACCGGCCCCCCACTCCCCCCAGATGGTCAAATCGGAAAAACAACTATTTCTAATTTAATCTAGTCAGGTCCCTGATACGCTTGCCAAATTTCATCGTCCTAGCTTACCTGGAAGTGCCTAAAGTAGCAAAACCGGGACTTTAGGTTTCCCCCTCCAACTCCTCCCAATTTTATCAGATCCGGTTGGGATTTAAAATAAGAACTCTGAGACACAATATTATTCCAAACATCAAATTTCATTAAGATCCAATCACCCGTTCATAAGTTAAAAATACTTCATTTTTTTCTCTCCCTTTTGCCCCGCAGCTGGTCGAATCTGGGAAAATGACTTTATCAAGTCAAATTGTGCAGCTCCCTGACACGTCTACCAATTTTCATCGCCCTAGCACGTCCAGAAGCACCGAACTCGCCAAATCACTGAACCCCTCCCCCCAACTCCCCCAAAGAAGGCGAATCCAGTACGATTCTGTCAATCACGTATCAAGGACATTTGTTTATTCTATCCACCAAGATTCACCCTGATTCCTACACTCTTAAGTGTTTTTCAAAGATTTCCCCCTCCAACTCCCCCCAATGTCAAAAGATCTGGTCAGGATTTGAAATAAGAGCTCTGAGACACGAATTCCTTCTAAAATTCAAATTTCATTACGATCCGATCATCTATTCGTAAGATAAAAATACCCCATTTTTCATGTTTTCCAAGAATCCCGGTCTCCCCCCCCAACTCCCCCGAATGTCACAGGATCTGGTCGGAATTTGAAATTAGAACTTTAAAGCACAAGATCCTTCTAAATATCAAATTTCATTAAGATCTGGTCACCCTTTCGTAAGTTACAAATACCTCAATTTTCAAAATTACCCCCCCCCCCAAATTACACCAAAGAGAGCAGATCCGGTCCAGTTATGTCAGGCAAGTATCTTAGACAGGTTTCTATTCTTCCCATCCAGTTTCATCCTGATCTCACCGCTTTAAGTATTTTCTAAGATTTCTGGTCCCCCCAACTGCCCCCCCCCAATTACGCTGGATCCAATTGAGATTTAAAATAAGATATCTGAGTTACGAGGTCCTTCTAAATATGAAGTTTCATGAAGATCCGATCACTCCTTCGTAAGTTAAAAATACGTTATTTTTTCTTATTTTTTAGAATTACCCCCCCCCCCCCCAATTGAGCGGATCCGTTCCAATTATGTAAATCACGTATGCGAGACTTCTGCTTATTTTTCCAACCAAGTTTCATCCCAATCCCTCCAATCTAAGCGTTTTCCATCATTTTAGGTTTCCCCACCCCAAACTTCCCCCAATGTCACCAGATCCGAAGAGCTTTGAGACACGATATTCGTCTAAATATTAAATTTCATGGAGATCCAATCACCCGTTCGTAAGTTAAAAATACCTAATTTTTTCTAATTTTTCAGAATTAACCCCCCCCCCAACTACCCCAAAGAGAGCGGATCCGTTCTGGTTATGTCAATCATGTATCTAGGACTCGTGTTTTTTTCCCCACCAAGTTTCATCCCGATCCCTCCACTCTAAGTGTTTTCCAAGTTTTAGGTTTCCCCCTCACAACTCCCCCCCCCCAATGTCACCAGATCCGGTTGGATTTAAAATAAGAACTCTGAGCCACGATATCGTTCTAAATATCAAATTTCATTGAGATCCGATCACCCGTTCGTAAGTTAAAAATACCTCATGTTTTTAATTTTTCGGAAATACCCCCCCCCCCCAACTACCCCAAAGAGAGCGGATCCGTTCCGTTTATATCAATCATCTATCTAGGACTTGTGTTTATTTTTCCCACCGTGTTTCATGCCGATCCCTCCACTCTAAGTGTTTTCCAAGTTTTAGGTTTCCCCCTCCCAACTTCCCGCCCCCGTCACCAGATCCGGTCGGGATTTAAAATAAGAGCTCTAAGACACGATATCCTTCTAAACATCAAATTTCATTGAGATCTGATCACCCGTTCGTAAGTTCAAAATACCTCATTTTTTTCTAATTTTTAAGAATTACTCCCCCCCCCTCCAACTACCCCAAAGAGAGCGAATCAGTTCCGAGTATGTCAATCATGTATCTGGGACTTGCTCTTATTTTTCCCATCAAGTTTCATCCCGATCCCTCCACTCTGTGTTTTCCAACATTTTAGGTTTCCCCCCTCCAACTCCCCCCAATGTCATCAGATCCAGTCGGGATTTAAAATAAGAGCTCTGAGACAAAATATCATTCCAAACATCAAATTTCATTAAGATCCAATCACTCGCTCATAAGTTAAAAATACTTCATTTTTTCTATTTTTTCCGAATTAACCGGCCCCCACTCCCCCCAGATGGTCAAATCGGAAAAACAACTATTTCTAATTTAATCTAGTCAGGTCCCTGATACGCTTGCCAAATTTCATCGTCCTAGCTTACCTGGAAGTGCCTAAAGTAGCAAAACCGGGACTTTAGGTTTCCCCCTCCAACTCCTCCCAATGTTATCAGATCCGGTTGGGATTTAAAATAAGAACTCTGAGACACAATATTATTCCAAACATCAAATTTCATTAAGATCCAATCACCCGTTCATAAGTTAAAAATACTTCATTTTTTCTATTTTTTGCGAATTAACTGGGCCTCCACCCCCCCACCCCCCCAGATGGTCAAATCAGGAAAACGACTATTTCTAATTTAATCTGGTCCGGTCCCTGATACGTTTGCCAAATTTCATCGTCCTAGCTTACCTGGAAGTGCCTAAAGTAGCAAAACCGGGACCGACAGACAGACCGACAGAATTGGCGATTGCTATATGTCACTTGGTTAATACCAAGTGCCATAACAAGTAAATTCGATAAGGACTATTGACAATGCCCTAATGCCAATTTCCATCAAAACGAACCTGAGCTGAATTGGAGTTTAGCAACAAAATATTTTGTATACAAAGCATGAGCTATATTTTGATTAATCCTATATAGTCAAACGGTTCGTGGTAACGAACTGTAGTAAGGAGCGACCCGGCTCAATAGTAAACAAAACTCTAAAAGACGGAATTTTGATGCTAAAATATACATCAAAAGAATCGAATTTTCATGCTGATTCTAGATATATAAGTTTCATAAAATTTAATCTTTGTCATCAAAAGTTACGAGCCTGAGAATATTTGCCTTATTTTGGAAAATAGGGGAAAACACCCCCTAAAAGTCATAGAATCAAAACGAAAAATCACACCATCGTGTTCAGCGTATAAGAGAACCTTATAGCGAAAATTTCAAGCTCCTATCTACAAAAATGTGGAATTTCGTATTTTTTTTGCCAGAAGACAGGTCACGGGTGCGTGTTTGTTTGTTTTTTTTTTTTCCCAGGGGTCATCGTATCGACCAAGTGGTCCTAGAATCTCGCAAGAGGGCTCATTCTAACGGAAATGAAAAGTTCTAGTGCCCTTTTTAAGTGACAAAAAAAAATTGGAGGGCACCTAGGCCCCCTCCCACGCTCATTTTTTCCCAAAGTCAACGGATCCAAATTTTGAGATAGCCATTTTGTTCCGCATAGTCAAAAACCATATTAACTATGTCTGTGGAATGACTCACTCCCCCACAGTCCCTGGGGGAGGGGCTGCAAGTTACATACTTTGACCAGTGTTTACATACAGTAATGGTTATTGGGAAGTGTACAGACGTTTTCAGGGGGATTTTTTTGGTTTGGGGTTGAGGGGAGAAGGCTATGTGGGAGGATCTTCTCTTAAAGGAACATGTCATGGTGGATGAGAAATTCAATGAAAAGGGCGCGGGATTTTCTAGCATTACTATAAAAAAAAAACAATGAAAATATAAAGACGAAAAAGTTTTTCAACTGAAAGTAAGGAGTAGCATTAAAACTTAAAACTAACAGAGATTACTACGCATATGAGGGGTTCTAAAAATTCTTTAGCATAAAGAGCGAGATATTTAGGAGGAGATAGATACCTTGCTCTTTATGCTAAGTGTTTTTAGTAATTTCAACTATTTATTCCACGGCCTTTCTGATTCAGGCGTCATTTTTAAAGAATTGGGACAAAACTTAAGATTTAGTGTAAAAGGCGAGGTATTAACGAGGGGACAAACCCCCTCATATACATAATAAAAAATATAAGAGCATAAAAGTTTGTTACGTAAGTTAACTCTTAAGTTACGCATATTTTTTACTAATAAAAACTTTCGTTAAAAATTAAAAGTTCTAGTTGCCTTTTTAAGTAACCGAAAAATTGGAGGGCAACTAGGCCTCCTTCCCCACCCCTTATTTCTCAAAATCGTCTGAGCAAAACTAAGAGAAATGCGTTTAGCCAAAAAAAAATTAATATGCAAATTTCATTTTACTAATTAATGTGCGGAGAGCCAAAATCAAAAATGCATTAATTCAAAAACGTTCAGAAATTAAATAAAAAAACTAGTTTTTTAATCTGAAAGTAAGGAGCGATATTAAAACTTAAAACGGACAGAAATTACTCCGTATATGAAATGGGTTGTCCCCTCCGCAATCCCTTGCTCTTTACGCTAAATTTGATTCTTTGCCACAATTCTACTTTTTAAAACAATTAAAAACTTTAGCATAAAGAGCAAGGGATTGCGGAGGGGCCAACCCATTTCATATACGGAGTAATTTCTGTCCGTTTTAAGTTTTAATATCGCTCCTTACTTTCAGTTTCAAAAACTAGTTTTTTTATTTTTCTAATAAGGTTCGAGTAGTATTTTGGGTTAGATTTTTAAAGTAACATACTAGAGCGTTTTCTTAAATAAGTTCGGAGACCAAGCAGGCAAAGCAAGACAATGCAAGGCAACAGGACCACAAAAGAAAACAAATTAGAGTTCCAAGTACTAACCTTTCTTTATTATAGCTTTCTTAGGCAAAATTGGTTGAGTGGAAACAATTTTCAAATCTGCTTAGTTGCTAAGAAAAATCAAAAAAAAAAAAAAAAAAAAAAAAATCAGAAGCGTGAAGTCTTTTTCCGAAAAAGCCTCATTGAAATCACGGCTCAAATAAGATATTTTTTTGCAAAATTATTATTTTCTTTTTTGCTGTGGATAGCTTCGTTTTTTTTCCGTGTCCTTATTCTCCCGTACTGTGAAATAGAGACGGTTCAGAAACTTATATATCTGTACGATATTTTTACACATTATTTCTCCTTATTTGAGTTCCAGCAATTTCAATTTAAGAAACTCATTTATCGACAGCATGAGAAAATATAAGAAAACGTGGTAGTTTACAGCCAGTTGAAAAGCAGAATAAATTTCTAAAGCAAAGGTAATTTTCACATTCAGCCGTGTCTTCAATAAAGTTTTTCAGGCAAAGCTGGTGTACTTTTTTAATTTTTCAGGGCAACTACAATGAAAAGGCCTTAACTAATTATGGTGTTTGAAATGGAAAAAGGAAAAATTATGAACTTGTATAAAGCTAATAGATTGGTATTATGTGAATTTTTTTTAGGTAATTGGGGGACCACTGTTAGTTGATGGGTTGAAAATTGAAATTTGGATTGAATCAAATTTTGAATGATGGTATATTTGTTTCACGTCTACTGGACTGCCCTTCTAAAGAGCCTTTTGTCAGGCTCTTGACAAGATCAGAAGAGTATTATATTGTAATGTAAACTGTAAATACTTAGTTAAGTAAAAAAAAAAAAAGCAAGCAAGTTCTATGGACCTATTAAAATAGAGCGGTAGTAGGCCTTAAAAATTTTTGTCAAAGATTGAGCAAAGCACTAGGTATCAGTCAAGGGCCCTGTTGCTATATCAAGCATTGTTAACATTAAAGAGCTACAAAAAGAAAGTGGAACAAAACTTGAATTGGCTCTCACTACGTTTGTTACTAAAGAGAACCCGTCCATCAGCAATATGGACACCCCGCAAAGATATTGAAACAACATGCACGATTCGTATGGTGTTCAACTTATGGCGTGCTGACACCTTTCCTCCCCCCACGGCAAAATAAAGTTTAACATTCTATTTTCACTGATTTTAATTTTCTTTGGCCAAATTGAATGGAAATTCGGCCAGAAATGACCAAATGGAATGGAACTACAATTAGTGTTACAAGGATTGTAGACAGGCAGATACACAGAAGAAATGTCTCAGCCGAAAGCACAGAACAATTTTAAAGAATTAACTTATTCATCTTCTGGATTGAAAGTATAAAACTTTATAGAAGAACGTCTCTTAAAGCACAAGAATATTTTAAAACGGTTTCACTGTTTGCTTCACACTTATCCACAGAATAGTGAAGAAAGTAAAGAGATGAAAGAGCCATTTTTGAAGTTGATCGAAATTTATGAAGAAGATTTGGAAAACAACACCTTAAACGTTTGATGGTGGAAAGAAAAATTTGGCAAAAATTTCTCTAACGGAACAAGGCACACCATGTCAATGCAACTGATTTTCTAAATATTTGTGGCAAAGCAATCTCTCCGAACATCCATTTTACACTTCGGAGAATCAAGACATACCTAAGAAACGTGACGTCTGAAAGTAGGCTTAATGGTTTTGCCAATCTCAATGTCCACAGGGAAATTCTAGTTGACACTGACAGTGTATATATCCATACTGACGAAGACTCAATTTTGTTTTGTAAGACAGCTAATATAGGAAGATTGTGTCAGAATAAAACGTAAAATCGTATTTAATCTGCTGGGTTTTATCAATCATTCTTATAGTCCCTACTCGAAACTTGCATCCAAAGAGCTAAAATAAACTTTAAGTAATGCCTTAAATTACCAGTTTTTCTGAAGATTTTTGAAGCTATTTGTTGATTAGCCCGCACTCGACATCACCACCCTTACTTACGGCAACTTACGTTCATTCTAAGCTTGCTTTCATTCACTCTTTTCATTTTTCTTCATTTTAAGTTTCCTTCTCTTATGGATTTCTGCTTGATTTATCAAAATTATTTTGCTCAAACTAAGAGTTTATGCAAAATCTTTTGGATTTTACTTTTTGGTTCTCGTTTGGTTTGAACTTTTTGCTTTTTATGCAAAACTTCCTGTTTTCAATAATATAATTCAAAAGAGGCCATTAACCATTTTTATTTAAAGGGCAGGTAATAATCTTGTCAATAGAAAAAAAATCGGCTCATGTAATTTAAAATGCATTATGGTGCAAATATTAAATATAATAATAATAATAATTAATAATTTATTTGTTACCCGCTTGTTTTGACAAATTAAGCGGAGTAAAAACATTAAGGAAATAAAAACGAAATAACACAAACAATACAATTAATACAGTCTAATCAAAGGGTGGTAAGGGCCCAAGCGTTGAGAGGCCTCAGCACCTAATCTAGCATAGAGTTTCTTATAAACGAAAATAATATCAGTGGCACAAAACTTTCTGATAATCTTCTAATTTCTATAAGAACGCGGCAGATACAATAAATATTTACAATAACGAAAATACATAACTCTTATGCCCTGCAAATCTTGATTATTAAACAACGGGCGCAAACCGGAAAGAAACAATATAGAATGATCGCAATATGTAGAACACTGTCTCTTTGATTTTTTCAACTTTTATCATGACCACATTTATGGACAAGCAGGGCTTTACCGTATGCAAGGTGCAATACATTAAAACAGATTGGACTAATTGACAGTGTTTTCAGATCGACGCTGTTTTGAGGTAAAGAATTCTCTATACTTTTTTACTGATACTGACAAATGTCCTTAGAAATGGAGACACAACCTAGGTTTCCCGGTACCCACAGGTATATCTTGTGGAGACAGAAAAGTTATCTATTGCCAAGAGGGTCAGTTTCCAAAAATCAAAGACAGAGAGAACACACAAAAAAATCAGTTAGTCAGTCAAAGATCGTGCAACACCCTGGTTTCATCTTTGGAGGTAAAGCTATAAAGAATATTGATTAATCCCGTCTCCTCAAAAATACATTTTCAGCATCCATTCATGCGATAGATATTCTCGAATGGGTTTATTCCTTCTGGGCAAGAAAGCATGATGACATTATACCTTCTATGGACACAATGCCATCTATCTCAATTATACTTCTCTGCAAATTGTACAAAAAACTTGTTCCCAAAAATGAATGCCCGTGTTCTGCAGAGCTCATAGAAAGCTGTTTATACTCCTCCAAAAGATTAATAATACGGCTTCTAGAGATATAACAGGGTGTCAATGGATATTCTTCTGAGTACCCACCATTCTTACTAGCTATATACTATTATCACCGTTACGGTAGGTCAAGAAACACCTCACAAGGGATAATCAATTCCTATGTTTAGAAAGCCTGATTGCACTAAAGTCATTACTAAAAAAATGCTACTTTTGCCAACAATCTATAAAAAGTGGTTGAGCCTTATATCTCGAATCGGAAAAAAAAATTGTTATAAAGGGTATTTTCAATTACAACAGCAGAAAGAACTTGTTTCCCAAAGAGCAAGCTTATGAAAAATGCTGTTGCACTTAATTTTTATGAGTTTTAGAGACCGAAAGCGTTAAGTACAGGTCTCCCCCACAGTCAAAAGTATAACGTCTTTTCAACAATCGACGGTTTAAAAGGCGTTTTATATATTTTTTGCTAATCTTCAACATTTTGTAAAATGTCATAAAATATATGCCATATTTCCACGACCTTACTGCATATTTCTTTTGAAGGACGATAAAGATTCTTCTTCAATAATTTTATTAGGTTCTTAAAAGTTTCCTCTAGGCTTCTCATACAAGCCTAGATACTCATGAAAACGCCCAAAAGTTTTTTGGGGTTAGGATGCTCATCCATACACCAGAAGCTATCGTCAACACACTGTTATTTAATTTAAAAATTCAATGCATGAAAACGATGCCTTTTTGCGAAAGATAAGACACAATTTTAGAGATCAGAGCGGGCATAAGTCGAATCCTCTAAGTTAACAATCTTAAACCGAACAGACTAAATTGAATGAAGAAATCCAGCACAAAAAGAAACGGAAAAGGCCATTAATATGAGTTGCGCAACCCTCATTTAACCCCCCAAAACTCTTCAATGAATACGCACTATATTTTCAATTGAAATTACTCTTTACCCGATGGTCAATATATTTGAAAGAATGAATTATTTTAGTCATTTTATGATTATTATTACTTCGCCATTAGTAAGCATATAGATACAGTAAACCCTGGCATTGGGGTTTTAGGACAAGCAAGATCCCCTTTCCTACTTTTATCAGGTTCACTCTTTATATAAAAAAGTCCTAGCTACATTTTTGAAGTTTAGCATTAATCCGCAAATATAAAATGACGGGCCCAAAATAGGTCTCTCGAAACTGTTTTTGAAACATAACCACAATATCACTTTTCCTTCATGGCATCCCTTCTTAAAAGGGGATGCTTAAAGTTGAAAGTATACAATAGTTGTTCGTGTATAGTAAATGCTCTTCATAAATTGTTTTGATAAACATAATTACGTATTTATTTTAATTTTCTCTATCTTGTACTCCGTCCTTGTGAACTATCCCTAGCTCTAAGAACAACAAGCAGTTTGCAAGAATACGAAGAAACAATATTTTATTGATTGAATTTATATTAAAATATAAAATAAAAAAAATGTTGTTGTATGTTGAGTCAGGAAGAGGTTCTTTGGCAGGAGCAGAGGCCACATAATTGCACAGCTTCAATGAGCAGTAAATTCGTTAGGTGAAGGATAAGCAAAAAATTGAAGCAAAATTGATTAAAAATTTTTTGAGGGTTCTATTTTTTAGTAAAATATAAAAAGGGGAGCAAAAAAAAATATACGTGAAATTTACTGAGATTTTATTTAACTTTAGGTTTAGAACCCTTGTTTTTTTTATTTAAACTTTAAAATTATAAGAAACCAGTTCTGCTGCACTGTCTTTTTATGTAAATATAAGCGTCTATACACAAAAAGACGAATGCAACAGAGAACAGGCTTATACAGAGTTCCGAAATTTACTGCCCAGCTACTTCATTATCTAGAAAAGAAAAGAAAAGTCAATCATTTGCAGACAATAGACAATAAATATTTCCGAACTAAAAAATTTATAAAAGGATAAATTTTCAAGACTGGCTAAATACATTACAAGAGCGAAAACCTCAAGACCATGTGAAAAAAACCTTTTTTCTTCACATGTAATTATGCTTGCTATTAACAAATCCTTTTAGACTTTCCTGGAACATTTTGTGATATAGGAAAAGCACAGATACAAATGTGTTCCTTAAAACTGAATTAGTCAATACAAAATAAGTCAATAAAAAAAAAACATGGATTAGTTTTTGGCGGAAAAGAAATTTTCTGGGCAAAAACTTACATGGGTAGATAAGGCGTGATTTAAAAAATTTACATTTTCTAAGAGCCCCACGGAGATAAAACCATCGAAAAGTGATGAAGAACTAATATATTATACATATATATATATATATATATATATATATATATATATATATATATATATATATATATATATATATATATATATATATATATATATATATATGCAACTGTTGTGTGACCATGGCCTTGAGGAAGTGAGGTCCAACCCACGAGGCAAACTAGATGTTACTGGTTTCCAATCAGTCTAAAACCGGTTCCGAATGAGACCCCAGTCATGGTCACAGTTGCGTTGCAGTGCTGTCCCAGACATTTTCGGGAGCTACCGCGTTGATATTGTCCAATTACTTTGGCTCTCAACATGTCAGACCAGGAATTAAACATGAAAGTAGACTAAAAGTAGACTAATATCATGATTGTCAAAATGGCTAGTATACAATAACTGAGCAGCTAGGGGTTTTAAGTTTAAACTTTAAGGAGAAGGTTGAGAAGAAAATCGAACTGAATCATAAGAATATATGTGCATCCAGGTAGTCAAAAGAGCACATCTCCAATATCTTAGTAATTTCTAAGGGTATTAAGTTGGAACCTTCAATCATTGGTGAGGAGGGTGTCGAACAAAATCAAAGTATACTATATACACCTAAGTAGTCGAAAGGGCACGTCTGCAAAATATCAAGAGCGGCTAAGAGTATTTAGTAGACGCTTTCAGAGGATGCTGGGGGAGGATTCTAAACTAAATCGAAAGACACTATGTGCATCCATTTCATCAAAATAATGAACCTATAATATAACAAGAATCGCTTAAAGTTGATATAATATAACAAGAATTGCTTAAACTATAAAGCTGAAACTTTCGGTGCATGTTGACATAAATCTCGAACAAATTGTCAAAAGACAGTATCCGTAACATGTCACGAACAGCTTTTGATATCAAGTTTAACTTTCAAGGAATGATCAGAGAGCAAATTGAATTCAACGATAAGATAGTACCTGCATTCAGGTTGAAAAAAGGGCATATCAAAAATATCTCAGCAACTTCTTAGGGTATTAAGGCGACTTTCAGATAATTGTACAGATGCTACTGATCAAAATCAAAACGCACTATGGCATCAAAGTTGCCAAAAAGACATATTGACAGTATCTCAGGAAGTTCCATGGACCACAGTAGAAACTTTCAGGGAATAAACAAACATTGTACAACAAAGTCAAAAGCAACTGTGAACATAAAGGTAAAAAAAGGGCGCATTTATAACATTTCAAGAACAACTAACAGTATTAAGTAAAAATTTCGAGTGAATATCGAGAGGTATATTGAACTAATTCAGGAGACATTAAATGCATTATGAATGTCAATATGGCATATAAGCAAAAACTCGGCAACATTTAAGAGTATTAAGTGGGAACTTTCACCGAAAGTTGAGAGAAATGTTAAACTAAATCAAAAAACACTCTGTCTTGAGGGAATGCCGATGGGGATCATACAGTTCGTGGTAACGAACTGTAGTAAGGAGCGATCCAGCTCAATAGTAACCAAAACCCTAAAAAATTGAATTTTGATATCAATAGCTACAAAAAAGAATCGCATTTTAATGCTGATTTTAAATATATAAATTTCATCAAGTTTAGTCTTACCCGTCAAAAGTTATGAGCCTGAGAAAATTTGCCTTATTTAGGAAAATAGGAGGAAACACCCCCTAAAAGTAGTAGGATCTTAACGAAAATGACACCATCAGATTCAGCGTATCAGAGAACCCTACAGTAGAAGTTTCAAGCTCCTATCTACAAAGATGTGGAATTTTGTATTTTTTGTCAGAAGACAAATCACGGGTGCGTGTTTATTAGTTTGTTTGTTATTTTTTTCCCAGGGGTCATCGTATCGACCAAGTGGTCCTAGAATGTCGCAAGAGGGCTCATTCTAACGGAAATGAAAAGTTCTAGTGCCCTTTTTAAGTGACCAAAAAAATTGGAGGGCATCTAGGCCCCCTCCCACGCTCATTTTTTCCCAAAGTCAACGGATCAAAATTTTGAGATAGCCATTTTGTTCAACATAGTCGAAAACCATAATAACTATGTCTTTGGGGATGACTTACTCCCCCACAGTCCCTGGGGGAGGGGCTGCAAGTTACAAACTTCGACCAGTGTTTACATATATATATAATAATGGTTATTGGGAAGTGTACAGACGTTTTCAGGGGGATTTTTTTGATTTTGGGGGTAGGGTTGAGGGGAAGGGGCTATGTGGGAGGATCTTTCCTTGGAGAAATATGTCATGGGGGAAGAAAAATTCAATGAAAAGGGCGCAGGACGAATCTGGTCCCGTTAGAAAAAAACGTCAAATTCAGAGTTTAATATACAATGCTGGGTGTTCGGAGCCTCTCTATTATGGAGTATAATTTGAAAATAACACAACTATACGAGCGATAAAACATATATACCACAACCATAACTCAACTAACGAAAGAACTGCTAAGAGATAACACAACTATAAAGCGAAAACAGGTGAAAACTAACGGGAAAATAAACGAACTAAGAGGTGGAAGGGGCACAGAGAAAAAAATATAATCCTTTTCCAATTTTGAGCCAACTTCCGCAAAGGAGTAATAATGTCAGAAGCCCCGAAATACCGAATTATTTTCTTTTTCCTATAAGACCGGGGTAAATGAAACAGAAACTTACAATAGCGGAAATATAATATACACAATTCAGCCAGATCTTGTCTTTTTTCAGGATAGGTGAAATACCAGATTGGAAAAGTATTGAATGGTCGCAAAAACTAGTGTATAGCAATGCAAGCGCTTTTCGATAATAATGACCACGGTTAGCTACTATTTTACCATAACCCGCTTTAAGTTTTCTTTAATATGCCGTACAATATTGATCCTAAAAGCTAGTAGATTCCAATAAATATGAATGCTTGACCGCCGCAAATCAGAGACACAATGGATGGAGAAGTTAGAACGCGGATTTCAAATGGGCATAGACTTTGCATTAAAGACTAGGTACTCACACTTATCAATATTCAATGACAGACCAACAGTTTTGAAATGTTTTGAAATAGATGATACGGAATTCGAGAGGCTAGATCTAGAAGTATATCATCCGCATATGCAATACAAGAGACATTTACCAAATTACAAAAAAGAAAGGGCATTATTTTGTATAACACACTGCGGATACAAATACTGAAAAGATACGGTGAAAGAACACCGCCTTGACGCACTTCCAAGCGGGTTGGAATATTATGTCCAACCATATGTCCCGGTGTCCCAGTCTTTAATTTCTCTTTGAGTGTCCAGGTTGCCATTTACATTCCCTGTGTCCCGGTCATCATTTGTGTCCTGGTCTGTAATTTCGTCAGTCGACAAACATGACGTCAGTCGACAAACAACTTCATGACGGAATAATGCTCAATCCTCATAATGACATCAGTCAACAAACATGACGTCAGTCGACAGACAAACAAACAACTTATTTTCATATATAGATATATATATATATATATATATATATATATATATATATATATATATATATATATATATATATATATATATATATAACGCCATAGTTGAAAAACAAATTCGTCCATGGAAATTTCCAAGTGTCACTGGTAACATCTAGTACTGGTCAATCCATAAAGTGGTATATTTGTTCTTATGAAAGGGTGATTGCAAATCGAAAGTTCTCATTCACCTTTTAAGTGTCAAAAGAGATAGAGAAAACATTTTTTGTCTGGGATTCATCCAATGTGTATTTGTGTTGCGAGAGCAACACTTTGGTTTTGTCTTGTTTTTTTTTTTTTTTTTTCTATACCGCCGATGTCGGATTATTCCTGGAAACTGGTAAGGGTCTAGCCTGTGCGGTTTTTACGGAAAGTATGGACCTCAGGCCAGATTGATGAATATGGCATTACATTTTGGAAAGCTCTGCTGAACTCTTGCCTTTGGGCCACAAAGGATGTTTTTGCTTGTCCACGAGCCAGAGCCTATGGTGTGCAAAGTGAAGTGGAGTTATTTAGCCTATGTCAGAGAGGAGCATCTGAAATTGTGCAGCCAAGCTTTCGTTTCATAAAACCATGTTTATGCTTTCGAGTGGAAAGCTCCGTTCTAGCAGGCAAGCAGGCATTCACCACTTTCAAACTGAAGATGGACTAAAATCAATAATTGTTAAATATATGCGGCAGTTACCCGTCCCCAGAGCCAATATATCTTCTTTGAGTGACAAATAGATAAATTTACCGAAGCAAAAAAGCGAAACTTTCCCACGGGTCCAAAAGTGCTGCCGTGATTTTGGCTGGGTTTATCATACGTTTTTTCGGACTTTGATGTCTTTCGTTTAGCATTATGGCTTTCCAAAGATTAAAATGTTTATTGTTTTTTTTAGGAAGTTCAGGTTCCTTTTCACAGTAGAAACCACAAAAAGCCTACTTACCCTAGATCATCTTCGTCGTCGTCTTCGTCAGGAATTTGTTCTGACGAAGCATCATTGCTTGTATCTTCTAAGGATTCTTGAACTGTATGTACTGGATCTGTCCTAAAAAAGAACAACTAAAAATAGAACATCGGAATGTTTTTCATTTTTGGCCTGTTTTATTCTGCGAATGACGAGAAAATACGAATTAAAATCAAACACTTTAATAAATAGGTATTAGATAAAATATAATAAATCGATAACAGAAACAGAGGAAGGGAGAGCTCCAATAGAGAATCTTGGTTTCTCGATGGTTTTTATGAAAAATTTGTGTTAAGATTGGCTCTTCCAAAGCTTACACATTTTGTAAAAACCCCTTCAATATCGTGGAATATCTTTATAGAATATTGGAAGCAAAAAACATATTTTCCAAAGGCTCCAATAATTTCTTCTTTTATCCCAGAGGCACTTCCTATGGAAGGTGTGGTGGTTTAAACTTCAGAGGGGATCATTTGATTGGAAACCTCAAGTTCTAGTTCCCTTTTAAAGAGTCAAAACTAATTTAAGGAAAATTACCCCTCCCCACCAAAACCTTTCCACCCAAATTCAAAAAAAAAAAAAAATTAAGATAACTTTTTTGTTCAAAATAGTTCATAGATAAACTAAGACAATCTCCACAGTCGGAACAACCCCCAAGGCCTGGGGACAAGCGTTGTAAGTTATACCCTAGGGCATATATGTGCTTATGGATTGCTGCTTCTATAAACGTCAGAGGGAGATAATTTGACTGAAAATCTAAAGTTCTAGTTGCCTTTTTAAGAGTCAAAAGAGATAGGAGGATAAGAAGCCCCAACCCCACGACCTTTACCCACAAACCTATCGAATAAAAATTTTGAAATAGCCATTTTGTTAGACAGTTCAAAAAACAGGCAAAAAACTCTGGGGTAATCCAAACACCAAGATCCTGGGGGCAAGTATTTTAAGTTACACGTCAGGGGAATATGATGTTTTATTTTAAAAGGTGGTCACATAAACCTCAGAGACGACCCATTTGATTGATAACTGGAGGTTTTAGTTATCTTTTTAGGAGTCAAAAGTGATTAGAGAGCTTCAAGCCCCTTATACTCCCTCTTTTCACCAAATGCATCCAATCAAAATTTTGAGATGGACAGTAGGTTTCAAAAAGCCCAACGATCAGATAACAAAACTTCGAGGTCAACACAACCCCTCCCAGAGCCCAAGGCAAAGACTGTAACTTATGCCCCGTGAGCATTAAAAGTTTGTATGGAAAGGGTAGTCGTATAAACTTCGAGGGGAAATCACATGATTAGAAATTGAAGTTCCAGTTCCCTTTTTAAGAGCAAAAAGTGATCCAATGGCAACTAGTCCCCCTCCCCCACCAACAGTCTTTTCCCCAAATTGTCCATTCAATTTTTATATATAGCCATTTAGGTCATGTAACAAGAACTCCAATGATGACACAGTCCCCAAAAACTCAAGGGTAAGCGTTGTAAAAAATGCCCCAGGGGCATATAAGGTTACTATAAAAGGGATGACCATTTATGTATCAGAGGGGGCTTATTATATGTATATATATATATATATATATATATATATTTGTTTTTCAATAAAAATTCCATATTGTTTAGAATATATATATATATATATATATATATATATATATATATAGGCTATATATTCTAAATAATAAAATATATATTCTAATTAAATATATATATTCTAAACAGATTAAGAAATAAAAAGTTGTTCAGCCAAGCTTTTGTTTCATCAAACACTTATATAAATAAATCTTTGATGTGTTCTCTAATTTGTCATATCCCCCCCCAGAAAAAAATCCCTGTGTACCCCCCCCCCCCCCAAGTACAGGTAACTATCTTAGAAGCCAGAACTTCCTTATTAAAGTAAATTACAAAACCTCATTTTTTTCAAAGTGGTTGGTCATCTGGGCATAGTGTTATCATAAATACTTCCTGAGACCATGCTGGCTAATCAAAATAAAAAAGAAAATAAATGTTAAGAGAGAAATGAGGATAAAAACAGCCAATGAAAAAAAAAACAACAACAAAAAACAGAGAAGACTGAAAATATTTTGCTCAAGATCAGTCAAGTAAGCAAATTTGGTAAAATTTTACTTAATTGACTTCTGACTATCTCAGAAAGGGTTTAGGTTAGGAAAATGAAACTTTCAGGGATGAATCTACAGACTAAAGTATGTCCCAGGAAGATATTTTGAAACAACTACCTCTACTAAGTCTCCCTCTAGAGGGCCCTGACCTTTGATGACCTTTAAATATATGTGTTATAAAAGTGAAACCTTGCAAAATAGATCTTCTGCTTAATTGAAGTACAACAAAATTGTTTTCAGCTTCATAACTTTGCTCAATTCCATTTTACAAGATTTTAAAGATATGCAAATACATTTACTAAATTATGAAAAAAATTTTGATGTGGATCAAAATTCTACTCAAATAACAGGAATTGCATTTATAAACTAAAAGCAGGGAAAAAACAACTAGTAGCCTAACTGAAAATTAAGGTAAAATATTGTTTTGTCATAATTTCAATAGGTATAAAACCTGTCATGTAGGCAAATTTCAGGGCCCTCTAGAGGGAGAAAGAGTGGATGTTGGGTACTTTAAAATACCTTCCCGAGACATAATTTAGCCTGTAGATCCATCCCTGAAAGTTTCAGTTTCCTAACCTAAACCCTTTCCGAGATAGCAAGAAGTCAATGAACTAGAATTTTACCATAATAACTCTAAGATTAGTATTAATTATAAAAATTGAATGACGCATTAAATGATGATAAAAAAAGTATAATAGCAAGCATTCTAGCAGCAACAGATCCCATCACCAGCGTCATAAACACTAAATCAACAGCAAGGTAATCCTCAATCTAATATTTACCTTTTTAATGCAGCCACAACAGATACAAAATTACAACGTTGGAAAGATTATGTGGGAGAAGAACCGCGGTTGGTTAAGAAGAAGCCACAGCACAGACCAGTTACAATTGGCACCACCATTATGGGCAACTGGCAATACCTTCGAGATTACGCATTCAAAGTTGCAAAATGCACTTTTCCAATTTGAAAAGTTCTCCCAAAAGTCCATTTTACCTACTGCACCCACAAAGTCAAAAATTATCCAATTCCACCATAAGCGAAATCATTATGATGCTAGGCTAACATTAAATGGAATACTTATCCCAGAGGACAATCAAATTAATTACCTAGGGCTCATACTTGACCAAAAACTAAATTTCCACCTCCACATCACAAATACAATAAAAAAGTGCTATAGAAAAACAAGAATAATTAAAAGGCTACTAGCCACACCTTGGGGCTGTAATGAGAAAACACTAATCCAATTTTATAAATCATATATAAGACCCCATATTGATTATGGCCTCATAGTGTATGGTGCTTGTGCTAAGACCCACATGCAAAAAATCGAAACGACACAAAATGATATAATTCGTCTTATATTTGGTCTTAGGAAACCAACACAAACTAAGTTTCTGCTTACTGAGAGTGGACTATCACCAATAAATGAAAGAAGATCTCTACTAATTAAGTACCTTACAAAAATTGAAGCCAATGATTCTCATACCCTGCATAACTGGTTAAGAAATCCATCTATGTTTAGAGGCGTTGCAAATGAATATGCAAATATCCAGAAGAAGTTCCCAGTGCCAGTAAAATCTATTGCACCCACATTCCCCCAAACCCCCCCTTGGAGTTGGTCAACCCCCATAATAAAGACTGACTTCTCAAAGTGGACCAAAGAACTTACCCCCATTTCTTTTATTCAGAAAAAATTTGCCGAATTAAATAATGTTGCTTATAAAAACTATTTCCAAATTTTTGTAGATGGGTCCAAAATGAATGAGAAAGTGGCAAGCGGAGCTTTCTTCCCAACCCATAATATCGCTTTAGGAGAGAGATTACAAGATAATTCATCTGTAATGTCTGCCGAGCTAAATGCCATAATCATGGCACTAGATTTCCTCATGGTTAATGAATATATGAAAGTTAATATTAAAAATATTATAATATATTCTGATTCTTTGTCAAGCCTAGAGCTTCTTTCGTCAGCTTCTCAAAATAAGATGGATATTGACACATTTCTTTGTCTTAGGATTATTGATATTTTTGCTTCAAAAGGTATTTTAACTCATATACAGTATATTCCAAGCCACTCAGGTATAATAGGTAACCATAAGGCAGATGAAATAGCCAAAAATGCTTTAAATATTGACTAGCCAAGTGGGAGACCAATCCCCATTAGAGATATTTACCGCTGGAGATTTACAGAGGTACTGATAATTAATATGAATCCTACCCCATCACCTTTCCCAAGTAAGCACCTTTCCAAGATTTATCATAGGATTCGGTCAGGTTCAAATGGGCTAAATTTTCAGGCATTTTCATATCAGATTCCTAATTCAAGTGGCGAAGTTCCCTCGTCCCCCCTTTGCAGGTCATGTAATCTTAAGAATGAAACAATAGATCACTGCCTATTTGAATGTAATATGCTGACGTCTGCACAGTATACCCTGCGACGTAAAATGGTAGAATGCTTCAAACACCACAAAATTCCACTAACAGCCAAGAGTCTTGCTGACCATACTCTCCCGCAGAGCACAGAGATCAATATATACTCTCTTATAATTCAACTGCTGGTATCAAAAGATATACTTCAAGAAATCTGAGCAGATACAAATCATACAAGACAAACCAGCTCCATAGCTCTGTCGATCTCACAGAGTGAGCCAAAAGGAAAAGGGCTAAATAGTATCAACTGAAAAGCCCGTCTGCTGAATAAGAAGAAGAAGACCACCAGCCCGGTTTGACCCATCGGTTGAAGATTTGACCGCTCAGCAGGTCCAGCAAGGATGGCGACGTTTCTGGTCTTTAAGAGAAAATCAATTCAATTTTTTTTAATTTTAGAACCAATGAGACAATGTGGAGTCCACCATTAATTCACCCAGAAGTAAGTCAATTTTTCTGAATTAAAATTAATACCTGATTTCGTCACCCAAGGTCAAAGTAATGTACATAAATGGTGTTTGACGTAGCCAGATTAGCTATTTTGTTTTCAATCTCCTTTGTTTTCAATCTCCAATCTCCCAATTAAGAATTTGAATTAATATGATTATATTTTCTTTACAATAATATAACATTATAATGGTATTATAACATATATATATATATATATATATATATATATATATATATATATATATAATAGTATTATTTATAGTAATATTTTTAATCAATAGATTATTATTATATTATATTAAAGCTTAGCTCTCTTTAGTTTTTGAAAGTTGTATCAATTTTACTTAATTTTGATCGCTTTCATTCGCTTTTTCTTAAGTAATTTGATGTTTTCTCGATTTCAATTGCTTGTTTTTCTTTATTGCTGTTTTTGTTATTCCCTTATTATGGTGCTTCTATTTATTTTTTCCAAGTTTTGTCTCTTAATCTTACTGGCTATTACTGGCTTACTGGATATTATGTCGACTGACGTCATGTTTTCGACTGACGAAATTACAGACCGGGACATCGGGACACAACTGACGACCGGCACATAGGGAATATAAATGATGACCGGGACACTCAAAGAGAAAGCGACTGGGACACAAGGAATGTTCGATTAGCAATCACCATCAACAAAGCACCGGGACACAGGGAGTATAAATGACGACCAGGACATAAGTAAAAAAAAAACTAAAAAAACTAAAAAAAGGTAAAAACTACAAGAAAACTAAAAAGAAAAAAAAACTAAAAATTAATAAAAAAACTAAAAAAGCCAAAAAACTAAAAAAACGAAAAAGAAAAAAACGAAAAAAAGGAAAAAAATGAAAAATAAAGGAGAAAAACAAAACTAAAAAAATAAAAATAAAAAAAAAACTAAAAAGAAAAAAGAAAAAAAAAACTAAAAATAAAAGTAAAAACCAAAAAAATACACTAAAAAGAAAAAAAGGGGAAAAATACAAAATTTATTTCATCATATACCATTTCAAAAACGAATGTATATACAGACCGGGACACCGGGATACAAATGACGACCGGGAGACAGGGAATATAAATGACGACTGGGACGCAGGGACACAACTACAACGGGGACGCCGGGGGCACAGGGGGATATATAAATGACGACTGGGACACAGAGAATGTTCGATTAGCAATCGCCATCAACAAAGCTCAAGGGCAATCATTAGAATCATGAGGTATAACTAAAAAAAAACTAAAAAAAAGGTAAAAAACTAAAAACTAAAAAACACCAATTCAAAAACGAATGTATATACAGACCGGGACACCGGGACACAAATGACGACCGGGACACAAGGAATATAAATGGGACAGCGAAGAATGTTGTATATTCGCAAGTTTTACGTAGTTAAAACCATATATATATATATATATATATATATATATATATATATATATATATATATATACATATATATATATATATATATATATATATATATATATATATATATATATATATCCACCAACACCTAGTTGGTGGGGCGCTTCGCGCCCCCCCGCGCGCGTAAGTCGTTACGCGCCATATTAGTTACGCGCCATTGTAGTTGTGTCCCTGTGTCCCACCTGTGAATATAGATAGATTTATATATGTGTTTCAAACTACGTAAAAATTGCGAATATACAACATTCTTGGCTTTCCCATTATCTGTCCATATACAAAGCCGTAGGTACTAATAATGACGTCATATGCAAACGCTCTTTTTACAAACAAACAAACATGCATACACACAACTCGTTTTTATATAGATAGATAGATACAATACAAATTAACTACGTAAAACTTGTGAATATACAACAGTCTTCGCTGTCCCATTGTCTGTGCGTATAAATAGATTGTCAGGTTTACCGACCCTCAAAGATGCAACATACAATTGTACATTGGTAAAGCAATCTGTATTAAGATCTATACCGCATTTTTCTAGTGATTGCCCTTGAGCTTTGTTGATGGTGGTTGCAAATGCTAATCGAATTGGGAATTGCAATCTTTTAAATTGAAAAAGCAGATCCGTTGGAATCATGGGAATGCGAGGAATAAGAACAGCCTCACCCTCATAAGGCCCTGTCAAGATTGTGGCCTCTAATAAGTTTTCCATTGTTTTTTTTACGGCAAGTCGCGTGCCATTGCAAAGCTTTGGTGGGTTGATATTTCTTAAAAGTATTATTGGTACGTCTATTTTTAGTTGTAGCACGTGTGGTGGAAACCCTGAAGGATCTATTGAATTTAAAAATTCAGATGGATAATTAACCGCTTCATTTGGTTCCAAAATACAAATTAACTGCGTAAAACTTGCGAATATACAACATTCTTTGCTGTCCAATTGTCGCTGCATATAAATAGATTGTCAGGTTTACCGACCGTCGAACATGCAACGTACAATTGTCCATGGGAAAAACAATCAGTATTAAGATCTATACCACATTTTTCTAATGATTGACCTTGAGCTTTGTTAATGGTGATTGCAAATGCTAATCGAATTGGGAATTGCAATCTTTTAAATTGAAAAGGCAGATCCGTTGGAATCATGGGAATGCAAGGAATAAGAACAGCCTCACCCTCAAAAGGCCCTGTCAAGATTGTGGCCTCTATTAGGTTTTCCATTGTTTTTTTTTACGGCAAGTCGAGTGCCATTGCAAAGCTTTGGTGGGTTTATATTTCTTAAAAGTATTATTGGTACGCCTATTTTTAGTTGTAGCATGTGTGGTGGAAACCCTGAAAGATCTATGGAGTTTAAAAATAGCGCCACCCCAAAATAGCGCCAATATGGCTCAGAATTCTACTCAAATAACAGGAATTGCATTTTGAGAACTACAAGCAAAGATAAAGCAACTGGTAACTGAAAATTCAGGTAAAATGTTGTTTTGTCAAAATTTCAATAGGTATAGACCTATCATGGGTAAAATTCTAGTTAACTGACTTCTTGCTATCTCAGAAAGGGTATTGGTTAGGAAAAATTAAACTTTCAGGGATGAGTCTACAGGCAAAAGTATGTCCCGGGAAGCTAAACATTGAAGTGAAAGTTTTGATGTTTAAAGTAAACGTACATCAATAAACAGCTCCATTCGTAAGGTATGATGAAAAAACAGCTTTTTAAACCCATTTCACTTTCACTTTTGCTGTAGTAGGGAACAAAAAGTCCGGAATAATTTATATCGTTATTTAGTTTTAATACTATTTTTTATTTTGAACTAAAAAAAAATGTTTTCATCAGTTTTCTGTCCGTTTTAATACGCTACACAAGGTTGTCCCACATTTGAGGATGGCTAGCACCCCCTCAAACCAAAAAATTTAAATACAAGTTTAGCTTTTGCAGAAAATGCTTTGAGAAAGAGCTAATTTGGTTTATTTGCTTTTTTAAATAATGTATAATTGTCCAAAATGAACCACCGTCTCCACAATGAGAGTGAAGCTTTAGCCCCCTTAGTGATCATACTGCAGGCTTAACCCTATATTTCGTCCCCCTTGAAATGTTATTTATTACTAGGAAATTATTGGTATTACAATCTAAAGAGGTTTAAAATGAGGTCACCGTACTAACGATATTTTAAAAGGCGCAAACACTACATTTTTCCTCCTTAAAAAGTTAATGTCCTTAATTGCATTGTTTGAGAATTTTTCTCTCTTGAAAACTTAATCCTCGAGGGCATCTGTCTTGTTGAGCAGCCTGGCATTTCAAATGGATTTTCAGTCAAAATAGAGGCAGTCCAAAAAAAGGTGTCTAAGAATTATCTTAATTGTGAAGTCCATTATATCTCCCTCTTTAGAGAGCAAAACTGGTAACCTTCAGGTAACGGAGAATAGAAATGTTTTGCGTTTCCTCAACAGTGGCCCCCATAAACCTAGAAAAAGCTATTTGTTAGTCAAATACCCCCCCCCCCCACTTCGACCTCGTCTCTCTTGTTCTGCTTTAGCAAAAAAAACAACCTTTTTTTACACCAATAAAATTTTCCATAGAAAGGCATAGAAGTACTTTTCCCCGTACATCGTTGATATGTTGTATATGTCCTCTTCCTCACCCCACTCCCGTTTTGCCACTCATGGCATAATGTTTATATTTTCAACTTCAAAATTTTGTATTTTTATTCACAAGACAAAATTTTCTTTGTATTTTATTTCCTTTACAAATTTTACCAATCGACTCCGGTGTGCAAAGTCTGCCCATATTGGCTTGTGATAGGACGTTAAAGGCTACTTTTGAACTTACTCAACTAGTCTATTCCTTTAGGATCAGTTCTGGGATTTCACAGGACGCTGGCATCAGAATTTTCGAATAAAACCATCGGACAGAAGAACACACAAATTAAACGCAAAATAATTATTATCGCTTGAGATTTCAGAAATAACAATACAAAAGAAAATCCCCTGAGACACCCAGAACTTATAAACAGAACTATAAATAAATGCATTTTTGGTTCAAACTTTCACGACGAATTCATTGGTAAAGACATTTATCTAAAAAGGTAAAGGTAAATGATGCGGCAATAGATCCTTAAGGTCCAAACCAGCGGTGCTGATCTCCATCTCAAGGCCCTTCAGCCAGGAAGTACAATGGGGGGAGGGGGGGAGGGCCAGTTATCCTATGCTTTTGCACACCCTTCCTGTTTACCTTCCCCAGATTTCTCCTGGTACCCATTTAGAGCTAAATAAAGACATTTATCTAAGTTCAATCCACTAACTAAAGTCAAACGAGAAATTGAATTTTTTTTAACAATTGTGAATTTATACAACGACCTCCACAAAGCTCATTTTTGCCATATCCCATTTTATTACTTGACCTTTCTTTTTGGAAATTCCTTACCTGTATCGCTCTGATCTTAAATAAAAGAAGTTCAGATCATTATTGTACTTCCAGACACATAAGCAGCGAGTTTAAGGGGGGTGAGGGGCAGAAAATATACAGAAATTTGCGAAAAATTTGAATGGAATCATTAAAACTAAAAGATTATAGGAGTAGAAGAGACATTTTGAACGGGGAATGTCATGTTGTAAATTTCGAACATGATAAGCGAATCTCAAAAATGATAGTTTAGGTATATCAACCTTCATACAATTAAGATAACCACATAAAATAATCAGCATAGTCGTCTTTAGTTTTGCGAATCAGATTTACAAACTGAATCAAGCTTTGGAGCTTTCCCTTTCCAATGGAGCTTTCTTTTTTTCCTTTGCCAATGAAAATGACAGAAAAACCATTTGCAATGAAAATATTTAACCAAAGGTATTATTCGAAACCGGGGGGGGGGGAGGGGGAGGAAAGAAAAAAAAATTGGAGGAAAAATATTCCTTTACCCCCGCCCCCCTTCTTGAAACCACTGCCTTTTTTCTTCCCAAATTCACTTTCAAACAAGACCATCTTAAATTTGAATTAATCAATGCCTTAAGTTTTAACATTAATATACAAAATTCAGCGAAATAATATAAGAAGGAGAGAGGAAACAAAAAGAAGAAAAAACGCTCAATAGAATACATTTTCAAGTGTTTATGGAGCTCAATCTGAAAACCCACAACAGATAACTTACTCCGGTTGCATGAGAGCCATGAACATCTGCAAGGGTGATCCCAAATCTCTCCCCTTAAAATGCTATTTTAAAGAAAACAGTCTTCTATAAGAAAAACCAAAATATACAAAACAAGGCTGCCTTGCAAAATGAAGCATAAATTTTCTTTTTTTTTCTTTTTCAAAAATTCACTGTTGACAAGCTATAAACATCTAACAAGATGTCTTAAGTCAAGCGCGCTTATTTTTATGTACCCTTTTAAATATATATATAACTTTTGACTAGAACATCCAAAATTTTTTTTTAAAGACAATAATGGTTCTGTTTCATGCGGAGCACAAGTTTACAACATTTTGCAGAATTATCATGAAGGCCGTATCCAGGGGGAGGAAGTGTTAGGGGGTTTGAATCCTCCCCCCGAAATGTTTGTCTGACTCATAAAAATGTAACAATGATGATCAATTTTTGATGCGTTTTTGAAGGTTCTTTTCGTAAAGTCCCTCCCCCCAAAAAATTCCTTTTATACATCCTCCTCCCCAAAAAACTGGATACATCTCTGGTTATTATATCAAATTCTGGAGCCACCCCTTCTGAAAGCTTCTTGAACAGGGGATCGAGAATCCTTATAAATCATTTTTTTAGTCTCTCAAAGCCGAATACACACTTAACAAAACCTTTCCGAAAATTCATCTTTCTTTATGTAGAGAAGATACAATATCTAGTATTTATTTAGTCACTATATTCATAATCCATGAATTCTAGTATTCATAACTGTCGATTATTTAGTCACTATGAATAATACTTACGTATAGAGTTTATTCAAAAGGTCAATGCATTGACTGTACTGTTTCCAATATTTAGCATAGTCACTCAATAGTAACCAAAACTAAATCGTCAGTCGAAAACATGACGTCAGTAGACACACACACACATACACACACACACACACACACACATACACACACACACACACACACACACACACACACAGACACACACACACACAGACACACATACACACACACACATACACACACACACAGACACACACACACAGAGACACATACACAGACACAGTAGGGTTTACAGACATCTCGGAAAGGGTTTAGGTTAGGAAACTGAAACTTTCAGGGATGGATCTACAGGCTAAATTATGTCCCGGGAAGGTATTTTAAAGTACCCAACATCCACTCTTTCTCCCTCTAGAGGGCCCTGAAATTTGCCTACATGACAGGTTTTATACCTATTGAAATTATGACAAAACAATATTTTACCTTAATTTTCAGTTAGGCTACTAGTGGCCTTTTCTCTGCTTTTAGTTCTGAAAATGCAATTCCTGTTATTTGAGTAAAATTTTGAGCCATATCAATGTTTTTTTTTCAAAATTTAGGAAATGTATTTCCATAACTTTAAAAACTTATAAAATGGGAGTGAGCAAAGTTATGAAGCTGAAAACAATTTTGTTGTACTTCAATTAAGCAGAAGATCTATTTTGCAAGGTTTCACTTTTGTAACACACATATTTGTAAAGTTCATCAAAGGTCAGGGCCCTCTAGATGGAGAAAGAGTGGACGTAGGTAGTTCAAAATACCTTCCTGGGATATACTTTAGCCTGTAGACCCACCCCTGAAAGTTTCATTCTCGTAACCTAAACCCTTTCCGAGATAGCAAGAAGTCAATTAACTCGAATTTTACCGTTATCATTGTTGTATAAGGTATTCATAAAAATTCCAAGTAAAATATTATTTTTAGTTGAAGTCATTCAATTGAAAAAAAAATGTTTTTTGTAATAGATAAGTAGAAGGTGAGTACGTAATTGTGTGCTTTTTTCATATTTTAGGTTAGAATAAGTCAAACCAACATTTCCTGGCTACATCCTTGTACCATAAGTAGAAGGTGAGTGCGTAATTGTGCGTTTTTCTTCATATTTTAGGTTAAAGTAGGTCAAACCAACATTTCCTGGCGATATCCTTGCACCTTGTATACAGTTATTCTATGCGTTAACACAATCAATAGTGATTCTTGATTTTGCTTGTTTTATTACTGTAGTTGGTTTTCCAAGGATTAGACTTGTAGATTTTTTGACTTTGTTGCCATATTCGAAGTTGCCTCACTTCCAGTAACACCGTGGTATAGTTGGCTTGCTTACTTCTTGACACCCACGCAAAGGGGGCTGTGATGCTTTCCGGGAATGCCATAGCAGTATTCATAATTTTTCTAGGTGTAAAGACCATTGATATTTCTTAGAAATAGGCTAGAGGTGAGAGCCAATCCAGAAAGTTGCTTAAAGGGCTATGCAAAGACTTTTGGGATAAAAAGGAACATAACTATTTTGGTTACAGTTGTTTCTCTTTTTCAATGAAATAGAATAGAATTAAACCTATTTTCAGCTTGCTCAAAAGATTTCTTGCCTAGACGAGCAACACAACAAAATCAATAGCACTTGTAGTTTTTAGCATCTCTACACCACTGGAGATTCTTTCAATATTCTCATTCTGATTTTTAGGATCCAACTAAATTAAGGCTCAAACACCAGACTCTAAGAAAAAACAAGAGCTAAGAGTCCATATGGCATTTGTGACAAGGTTGTAAGAGCCAATATTCAAGAGCTCATACGGTATGAGCTCTAGCGAAATTTTAAGAATCAATAGATTGAATTAAAAGGAATATCAGAGGCTTAATGCCAGCCAGGACTATTAATAAGAGCTCTGAGACACGAGGTCCTTCTAAATATCAAGATTTATTCAGATCCAATCACCCATTCATAAGTTAAAAATATTCAATTTTTTTTTCTAATTTTTCTTTTTCTTTCAGGATCCCCAGACGGCTGAATCGGGGAAAAACGACTTTATCGAGTCAACTTGTGCAGGTCCCTAACACACCAACTAGTTTTCATCGTCTAGCACGTCCAGAAGCACTGAACTCGCCAAAGCTCTGGAACCCTTAACTCCCCCAAAGAGAGCGGATCCAGTCTGGTTACGTCAATCACGTATCTTCGACATTTGCTTATTCTACACACCAAATTTATCCCGATCCCTCCACTCTTAGCGTTTTACAAGATTTCCCGTATCTCCCTCCAACTCTTTCCCCCCCAATATCACCGGTACGGTTGGGATTCAAAATAAGAGCTTTAAGACACGAGGTCCTTCTAAATCTCAATTTTTATTAAGATCCAATGAACCATTCAAAAGTTAAAAACACATCATTTTTTTCAATTTTTCCTCTCCCTCCAGCCTCCTAGATGGTCGAATTGAGGAAACAACTATTATCAAGGCAATTTGTGCATGTACCTGACATGCTTACCAACTTTCATCGTCCTAGCATGTCCAGAAGCACCGAACTCGTCAAAACACTGAAGATCTCCCCCAAAGAGAGTGGATCTGGTCCAGTTATGTCAATTACGTATCTATAGCTTGTGCTTATTCTTCCCATCAAATTTCATCCCGATCTCTCTACTCTAAGCGTTTTCCAAGATTCCCAGATTCCATGATTTTGTTTCCCCTTTCCACCCCATTATGTCCCCGGATCCGATTCGAATCGTAATTCGAGCATCTGAGACATAAGATCTTTTTATAAATCAAGTTTCATTAAGATCCGATAACCCATTTGTAAAATAAAGATACCTAAATTTTCACATTTTCCAAGATTTTTGGTCTCCCCTTCTACTCCCCCAATGTCAACCAGATCTGTCGGGATTTAAAATAAGAGCTATGAAGCACAGGATCCTTCTAAATATCAAATTTCGTTAAGATCTTATCACTCGTTTGTAAGTTAAAAATACCTCATTTTTTAATTTCTTTTAAATAACACCCCCGCCCCCAACTCCCCCAAAGAAAGCAGATCGGTATCAGTTATGTCAGTCACGTATCTAGGACTTGTGCTTAGGTTTCCCGCCAAGTATCATCGTGATCTCTCCACTCTAATCGTTTTCCAAGATTTCCGTTACCCAACTCTCCCCAATGACACTGGAACCGGTAGAGATTTAAAATAAGAGATCTGAGTTACGAGGTCCTTCTAAATATCAAATTTCATTAAGATCTGATCACTACTCTGTAAGTTAAAAATACCTCATTTTTTTCGAATTTTTCAGAATTAACCATCCACCCCAACTCCCCCCAAAAGAGAAGATCCGTTCCAGTTATGTCAATCACATATCTAGGACTTGTGCTAAGTTTCATCTCAATCCCTCCACTCTAAGCTTTTTCCACAGGTTTAAAATAGCGACAAAGACCACACTGCCTTTCCATAACAAACAAATACAACGTAGAGACAATAGAGAAAATTTCAAGACGGTGGAAATTATTTCTGTAGATATTTCGGCTCTATGTCCAAGGGCCGTCTTCAGCACAATACAAGAATAAGAGAGAAACTATATATATATATATATATATATATATATATATATATATATATATATATATATATATATATATATATATATATATATATATATATATGTATATATATATATATAAAAGAACTTACATCAAATTGTGAGGATTAACACTGAAGGATTAAAAACGTTTTTTAAAAATAGCCCTAGCATCCTTACTTCAACAAAGTTCAACCAGGACTGGCGAAAAAAATGAAATGAGAATATGAGCTCATTCAAACTGGTGACTTCTCTTTTCATGATATATATATATATATATATATACATATATATATATATATATATATATATATATATATATATATATATATATATATATATATATATATATATATATATATAATTCAATATATACGAAGATTGCATAGTTGTAGTTTCTAGTTTTGCTGTAAAGGTTGTAGGATTTGCAGAGTAAATGTTTTGGTGAGTTTGGTGCTTTTGGATGTGCTAGGATGATGAAAATTGATCAGCATGTCAGGAAGCTGCACAAATTGACTTGATAAAGTCGTTTTCCCCAATTCAACCATCTGGGGAGAGGAAAATTAGAAAAATTGAGGTATTTTTAACTTACACAAGTGTTTGATCAAATCTTAATGCTTTTTGATATTTAGAAGGACCTTGTGACTCAGAACACTTATTTTAAATCCTGAACCTCATTAAACTTCTGATTTTCCTTTTAAAGAATCTATAGATTCTTAGAATTTTGCCAGAGTTCATATCATATGAGCTCTTGACTCTTCCAACCTGTTGCAAGTGACATTTGAGCTCTTAGCCCTTGTTTCTTTATGATTATGGTCAAGCCATAATAAAGTCAAATTTTTAGTAATAACTAAATTATCCAGGAGTGCAGTGCAACTGGGTAGTCCTGTCATTAGTTTATTCAATTGAGCTTCTTTAAACTTCCAAATGCATTTTTATGATTGGTCAATTATGGAAATGATTTAGGTTTCCGTTTTTGAAATTAAAAACAATATAGATTTTGAACAGTATTTTCACTGTTTGAGTAGAAAAAGAGTTGAATAATTTCCTAAGCCAGAAACTATCATGAATTACTTAATTTTTAATCACAGGAATATTTTTTTTGTCCTATTTTAGACATGATCTCAGCCAATAACTGTTCAGCCATTGAAAGCCCAAATGCCATGAATAATCAAACTCCAGACAATGAGGTACACAGAACCAGAGGTGGAGCCAACAAGGCACAAAAGTTTAAGTAGCAATTGTAGTAAAATTCAATACTACTACTAATAACCCTCTGCAGGACCAAGCCCCCTGAGGCAACCAATAATACACAATCCTCCTCCATCTGTATCTATTCAAATCCTTCTGCTTTACACCCTCCCAGAAAGTTCTAATTTCCCTTAAATCTTTCTTTACAACATCATTCTACTGCAACTATGAATAACCTGCTTTATGCTTAGCTCTAGGCAAATACCTAAAACATGAAGAATAATATAGAATTTCTCAAGATAGCAGAGAACAAATTAGAACAAATATTTTGGCCCTATGTCCAAGGGTTATCCTCAGCAATACAAAAATATAGGACTGTATCAAGAAAAAACACAATAGGATTAGCATGTTTTTCCCTAAACTAATAAAGTAAAATAGATCATTGGTGAACTGCTCTACATAAGCAAGACGTATATTACAATGAAGACCACACTACCTTTCTATCACAAAGACCTAGAACAAGAAGAACAATAAGGATATTCACATGCTAATCCTATTTAAGTTTTTTCTTCTTTTATTTTTCTGTATTGCTGAGGATGGCCCTTGGACATGGGGCTGAAATATTCATTCTAATTTGTTTCCCATTGTCTTGAGAAATTCCCAATTGTTTTTCTTGTTTCAGGTGTTTGTGATGGAAAGGCAGTGTGGTCTTAGTTGCTATTTGCATCTTGCTTATGGGGGAGCAGTTGACCAACAATAGATTTTACTTTTTTAGTTTAGACAAAAACATTATCCTGTAAGTTTTTTCTTCTTATATATTTAAGCATTCCTGAGACATGATACATCCTTTGGACATAGGGCTAAAATATTCATTCTTCTTGTTTCCATCAGTCTTGAGAAATTCCCTATTATTCTTCTTGTTTTAGCTGTTTGTGATGGTAAAGCAGTGTGATCTTTGTTGCTATTTACTTAGGTCTAGATCTATGATTCCCAAACTTACATGACCAACTGCCTCTTTTCAAGAAAAATTTTCACTTGATGCCACCTGGATTTTATATTTATTTCAATAGTAATTAATAAGGGATATAAATATTATTGCATCTGTAAGAAGAGGAGTTAACAAGCAAAAGACTAATTTTTACAATTATTATAATTTTACTATATAAATCACCAAATGTCTTGAAAAAAAATCTCTATCAAATATAAGTCAATTTGTAAATTTGTTAAGCTAGAATAAGTTAAAATAAATTAAGTGAAGAAAAAATAACACTAAAACCATGTTAACAAATAATCAAAATTTTTAAATCTTACCTTAATTTTTTATTTTAACTCTTAGCATATTATAAGTGTTACCATTTTGACAGATTGGGTCTGTCCAATACTTGGTTTGGGTGTCCAAGATTAAAGTCTTTTATCCCAGTATTAGACATGTTGCAATCTAATCAAAGATTCTGTCCCAGAATAGGCAGAGTGATACAAGTGACCCAGTATTGGTTGTCTTACCCTAATGTTCATTTTGATAAAATTCTAGCTTATTGAATTTAGGCTATCTTGGAATGGGGTTTGGTTAGGAAAATTAAATTTTCAAGGATGGGTCTACAGTCTAAAGTATATCCCAGGAAGGTATTTTGAAGTACCCACCTCTACCCCTTCTTTCTATTCTATACCAATTGAAATTTTGACAAAATAACATTTTATCTTAACTTTCAGTTACCAGTAGGTTTTTCTCTGCCTGTAGTTCTCAAAATGCAATTCCTGTTATTTGAGTAGAATTCTGAGTCAAATCAAAGTTTTTTCCTTCAAAATTTAGGAAATATATTTGCACATCTTTAAGACCTTAAAAATTGGGACTGAGCAAAGTTGTGAGGCTGAAAACAATTTTGTTGTGCTTCATTCAGTAAATTTATAGCCAACAGTATAGCTGACTTCCATATAAAGTGAATAGACCACTCAATGCCTTTTATTATGCTCTTTAAAAAAGTAATAATTGCTTCTAGAGGGAGGAGTGGAGGTAGGTAGGCTACTTCAAAATACCTTCCTAGGATATACTTTAGCACTATTCCTGAAAGTTTCATTTCCCTAACCTAACCGATTTCCAAGATAACCTGAAGTCAATAAACTAGAAATACTAGACTCTAAAATACAAGAAAGTACAAACATTCAACTTACATAATATGATTTAAAAAGATAATTTTTCCATTTTTCTTAAATTCCCGCCATTTTTCTTAAATATGAATTGCTGCTAAGTGATTAAATTGTAACAGTACACCAAAGCCGCGTTTGTTTCACTTTTCAAGTTAACTAAGTTCGTCAGTCCGACGTTTTATTTGCGATTCTTGGTTCGGCATCTTTTATGCCGATTTAATTTTTCACGTGGTTCTTAATCATACTTTAGAATTACTTTTATGTGCATAAACAACTTCATAGCTATGACAAAGCGCACACGCTGAGTTCTGTCAAAGAGTTGTCAAATATTTGAAAGGGGGGAATTTTAGGAACTTAAAAATTATACGGAAAACATGAGGTATTATGAGTAAGGGTTGCCTGCTCCCTGAAGGCTGGGATTTACTTCCCCCTGGGAAATACCCCCAATGAAAATATATCCAAGTAAAATAATACCTCCCCACAGAAAATACACCCCCATGGAAAACAGTTTTCCAAATTTGAGAATTTTATTTCAGTTTAGTTTTTTTTTCTTTCGAGGAAAAGATTTTGGTATGTTTATTATCCGTCACTCAATCAAGTTTACGCTTCGTAAAACGCGAAAACAAACCGGTTTTTTCATTAGTTTCTTTCAGCTTAGCGTACGATAAGACAAAACAAGTGACATAATAGATGGGAAATATATAATCGGGATTATATAATTTTAAATATTTTTTTATTAAATAAAATAATAAATTATAATAATAAAATTATGAATACATAATTTTACATTTGCAAATAAGGGACAGGGGGGACGACATAGCCCTTCCCTCATCTCCTGCTAATATATAGGTTGTTTTTTTATGTAACGAAGAAATCAATTTGTTCTCGAATTTTACACAGCTTAAACTTGAGTTCAGTCTTCATCTGACGTGCGTGTGACATCTCTTCAGTCTTCATCTGACGTGCGGATAAATATCAGAATATGAATATTAAATGACAATACACGGTTCTTTGTTTTTTGTTTTATTTTTAGTAAAGCGCAAATTATCTTCTGGTTTTAAGAAGACATGGTGGATGTCAGCCATACTCCTTCTAATTTTAAATCGTTTCGAGTTTCATTCGGCTATCTATTATAATTTCTGTTGCTTTCGGGTTTCATCTATTTATCACTAGGGATTAAAGGTGATTTTACACTTCGAAAATGAGAAAATTACTCAAAGAATTTGACAACGCTTTCATCTGTAAAAACTTAAAAATATGTTTGTTCCTAGAGCCATCTCCTACTTTCTGATACCATGCGTATTTAGCTGAATTTTGACGATTGCTCTCAAACATTTTGTTCTTCCTTTCTTAAGTTGGGGCCCGCTTCTGCCAAAAATTGCAAAAGTTTACTAACAGAGTTTTCAATCTGTCTCAGCCAAAGCCGTTCACTTTGCAATAAAAATAAAAGGAAAACGAGATAATACAAAAAAGGAAATGAAAGAGAAAAAATCGTAAATAAAGAAACAACCAGTCTAAGAAAAAAAAAAACACGTAAAATTTCTTGCCATGCAAGTCAGAGCTTCGCTTAGTTTGGAGGCTATCGCATTGACTGTTTTAATTGTACTGTCCTTGGATAGAAAACTTACCTGCTGGAGTGCTATATTGAAGGTGTAAGTTTGTAAGTAGAATAAGTACCTATAGAGAAATACTTAATCCTTTTGTTATCTAATATTCAGCCCCAGGATTTAGATTCTGATTCTCTACCACAGAAGCGAACCCATAGTCTCCAAACATGCTTCACCGCTCAGCTGTCAACCACACTACCCAAGGGGATATCATACTGCCCAAGATAAACAGTGTGGAATTATTACATAGGGCTAGTGCCCTTTTTAATAATTGAAAGTAATTATAGGGAAACCAACCCCCCTCCCATGAAAGTAATCCTATTACTATGAATATTACTATATTACATAGTATATGAATATTACTATGTGAATCCTCCTATTGATTCACTAGTAACATCTTATCCGCTTTCTCAGGCTTATATGCAGGATTATTTGGAGATGGACTGCATTGAAACTTAAATACGAGAATGTATAAAAGGTGGGTGAGTCATATAAGGAATGTAAGATGCTCTGTGAGGGGGGGGGGAGGCCCAAAATCTCACTGCAGTAGATTTATTTGGCCTGCATTCCCTCCCAAGAAGAGTATACAAAAAATTGTTTGACCCCTCCCCCTTCATACCATGCTATCTAGGGAAGGCTTTTGCGATTGCAATTTGTATTTATTACATTTAAATATCAGTTTTAAAGGCAGCAGTGCAGGAAATCATGGCATGTGGTTCATTTTGAGATGTATGCGTATTTCTTTTATCTGCATTTTAAATGGAAAGTTTTGTTGTTTTATAATTAATTTAGATTAATTTTCCAACGTTCGTTTCCATATTTATATGTTTTCTTGTTATACATAGGCCTCTTAAATTGGGGGGGGGGAAGCTTCAAAAATTTCAATTGCTGCAATTTTAGTCAATTGAGTACCTTAATAGGACTGTTAAAGTATAAAATCAAAAGAATTGAATTTCAGATATCAGAAAAACTCCTCCCTACCCAGGCCTAGAACAGCCATTGATGCTATCTGCGTAATGATATGTGTTTTTGCAATCTCAAAATATAGATGACAGTAGCCTATCCATTTCGTACTTTTCATTCTGTACTGTTTCTCGTATAGTTTCCAGATTATCTTTATCCAGCCAGTGCTTCCCTTGGCAAAACTCTCTTACAACATCTTACACCCCCACCCCAGCCCAAAAAAACATCTTGGTTATTTGTATTTATGGTTACTTTTCTCCCTTTCCTCAGCAATTTGAGCGATTTAAGGAATAGTTTTGTTTGATTATATTACATTTTGTTTTATATATTTGATTATTTATCTTAAAAACTTTCCATATAATGCCAAGTTCCAGCTTGTGAATTATTGAAATATCCTACAACTGCAATTGGAAGTACCTCTGTAATGAAATTAGAATTGCAAAACTACTTTAATCTTTCAATTCAGGAAAAGCAATCTTAATGTTAGCACCGCCTTGAAAAAACTTGAGATTGAAAAAAAAATAATTTTTTTCAATTCTTTTTTGTCTTATGATGATTACTTTAAAAACAAAAATTTGAATATAAATTCTTTAATTTTTTTTCCACTATAGACTGTCCGCATAATGATAAAATATCGTGCAAACAAATTGTAAAGCTATTTGCAATAATACATACTAACTTGATTGCCTTAAATCACTCTTGCAAGCATTAAGGATGAATCCTGTACACACTGGTTACTGATGATGAGGGCTCAGCTTATTGGGCCAACCATATAGTTGGAGAAAACATTATTCTTTACCCAGCTATTAACAGGTTTCTGGTAGAGCTTCAGGAAGGTACTATTATGTTTTCTTGAAACATCACAGGATCAAAGCTGAAATTTCTCTGTAAGTAATATTTAATTGGCATTGTTTTTCAAAATTATTTCAAGTCAGAAAGTTTTAAGTCCTTGTCGGCCAACCGTTTATCGCCAAACGAAAAACAAGTCGTATCCGTTTGGAATGGATGGATGTCATATATTTTGTATCCAAAATAAGACAAGTGGTCAATCACCAAAGTTTAGATGGCGTTGGTGATTTTCAGTTTTCCAAGGGAAAAAGAAAGGGTTTCCCCGTTGTAAAAAAAAAAAAAAAAAAAACATTTTGTGAACTACGAGTACAGTGCACAGAAACCGTACCCCTCCACCTTGCCTGACAATTTAATAACCTTTAGTTGTCATCTTTGGGGATCAATAAATTTGTAACGTTTGAATTTTTTCAGAAGAAAAGCTTTGTAAAATTTAACTAATTAGCTTCGCTTATTCATTTATTTGGCTCTAAGTGGGTATAAAGTTAGATCAAAATTGAGAAAATACATTAAGAAATGCTCCTCTTAATCAAACTTAAAACTGAAAGAATCACTTCACCAGTTGATTGATTCAATTACCATTCTATTAATTTAAAACACAGATGCGCTATTCTTTTTCTTCTTTTTGTAAAAAAAAAAAAAAAAAAAAAAAAAAAAAACATTCCAGGACTATGATCTTGAGCAAGATCATCTTTCCAATTGACTCAATCATTTTTTCAGGGTTCCTAAAATAATTCCTTTCTTTAGGATCGGCAAGTAGCAGGTACACGATAATCTGTAAGCATACAAAAAAGGAAAGTTTCACTTAAACAAGCTTATATTTTTTTAATTAAATTTTTAATCAGACGAAGAAAATAAAATGTTTGTGTAGTTTGTGTTATGTAGGGTTAAGCCTAACGTGATTACAGCACTTTTTCTCTCTTTATCAGCTCCGTGGTCATGTATTGGCTTTGGCTCTACAAATGTATGGATGTCGAGTAATCCAAAAAGCCCTGGAAAAAAGCCAAAAAAATTTTTGGAAAAAATCCAAAAAGCCACACTGTCGTTTTATGACGAACAAATAAATTTTCAAGTGGGGATAAATCCATTTATTTAGAGTAAAAAAAAAGTCCAGATACATCTATCGCATATACAGCGATCTTCATCAGTAGAATTACTACTGATGAGTCAGTTATCGATAATCAGTAGAATAAATCTACTGATGATGATCGCTGTATATGTTAACATGTAGCTTAAATCACTCTGTTTTATCCGTTTTGTAGGTCAAGCTTTATGTACAGGTTTCATTGAATCTACCTTGAACTGACTCTCTCCCTCTCTTATGAGCAGGTAAGCAAAATTAGATGGCTGAAAGGGCAAATAAAAATATTTTTGGAGATATTAACAACCCCCTTCCCCATAGCCCCTGGGGAAAAGTCTTTAAGTTATAAAAGCGCCTATTGTTTATGTATAGTATTTGTTATTGGAAATTATGCTCCAATATTAAACTGACCCCCCCCCCCCCCCCCAACAAGGATAATTTTTCATGGGGAAGGAAGTTTCCAGGGGGAAATTTCTCAGGGAATATTTTATACCACGAGAATTTGGAGGAACTCCTATAGGAAATGCTTCTTATGTCTTGCAATCTCATAACCTACTTAATTTTACGCATGGAGATATTAAAGGTAATTGTCCAGGGTAAATTTTCACCACGATTGAATTGTTTATAGAATATATCCTTAACGAGGAAGGATTTTTCAGCGGAGGAGTAGTCTGATTTCTATCAGAAAATAAATTTCTGATAGAAAGTAACTGAAAGTAAGGAGCAACATTAAAACTTAAAACGAACAGAAATTACTCCGTATATGAATGAAGCTGTTCCGTCCTCAACGCCCCGCTCTCTACGCTAAAGTTTGACTCTTTCTCTCAACTTTTTAAAACAGTAAAAAACCTGATGATTTCTTGATGAAGCTTATATATTTAAAATCAGCATTTAAATTCGATTCTTTTGATGTAACTATTGGTATCAAAATACCGTTTTTTACAGTTTCAGTTACTATTGAGGCGGGTTACTCCTACTACAGTTCGTAACCACGAACTGTTTGAAAAAAGATACAAGTTTGATTTTTAGAAACCTGTTGGATACAATATACTATGAATTTCATTGATAGTGTTTTATGCAGTTTTGTATCAACCAAAGAGCCACAGGGACTATTACGAGGTGGGAGGGGGGAAGAGAAGATTTGCTTTTATAACAGAACAAATATGATGTTTTGGAAAAAGAGTAATAGGGAATCGAATGGCGTCATTTCTTTCTCATGTTCCCTTCAAAGGAACCCCTCACCTTCACTATTATCACGCTTTTTATTACAAAACCTGACATGGCACTAAATTCTATTTTAATCCCTTCGCGACCACTTTATAACAACTTCATTCTAGCTAATGAATTTATTCATTCTAACTAATGATTAATGAATAATAGATTCATTCTCTGAAGTATTCTACATTAAGACAAACATATGGTAAAGAATTAACTCCTGGGATTCAGACAGGCACCAGAGTCATTCAAATAAGACATAATCAATATATTCTATATTATTTTATATATAAACATGTATTATCTCTGTCTGTTACACTATCTTCTATAAAAAAAACTAAACAAAAAAAAAAAAAATAAAAAAAAGAGAAGAAAACAAAAAAAGGAAGAAAAAATAAAAAAATTCAATAATTACATTTAACATTTGGAGGAATGTCAAAATCTTTTTGGTTTATTATTTATTAAGATAAGCAGAAGTAAAGTCTTGTAATGATGCCATTTTTAACGGAGCCTAATTAACAACTAATAAGTTAATCTTTAAAATGGTTTTGTACATAAGATTAAGCTTATCCATAACAGTCAAAGAGCACTTTTAATATGTGTTTTGGCGTTGGAAATTTTTTTTTATTGAAAATGCTTATTCTCTTTTTGTTTGTAAAACGCCACAGAATTTATCATATATACCCCAGAATTGGAATAAGATCTTTCAATCTCTTTACTTTTATATGAAGGTTCGTCCGCTCCTCAGTACCTTGTTCTTGGATGTCCTTAGGGAGAATATGGGCTTGGGGGGGGACTAGGCGCCCTCTAATCTTTTTGGTAACTTAAAAAGGGCACTAGAACCTTTGTTTTCCATTTGAAAGAGCTCCTTTCTGATCATATATGACAATTGGATCAATACAATCAACCCTGAAGAAAAATTATATATATATATATATATATATATATATATATATATATATATATATATATATATATATATATATATATATATATATATATATATATATAATGTATATATATATATATATATATATATATATATATATATATATATATATATATATATATATATATATTCACAGGTGGGACATAGGGACACAACTACAATGGCGCGTAACGACTTACGCGCGCGGGGGGGGCTTGGGGGGGGGGGGGTGCGCGAAGCGCCCCCACCAACTAGGTGTTGGGGTGGCGCGAAGCGCTACCCCAACAGCAAGTATATATATATATATATATATATATATACTAGCTGTTGGGGTGGCGCTTCGCGCCACCCCAACACCTAGTTGGTGGGGGCGCTTCGCGCCCCCCCCAAGCCCCCCCGCGCGCGCAAGTCGTTACGCGCCATATTAGTTACGCGCCATTGTAGTTGTGTCCCTATGTCCCACCTGTGAATATAGATATATATATATATATATATATATATATATATATATATATATATATATATATATATATATATATATATATATATATATGTTTTTAACTACGTAAAACTTGCGAATATACAACATTCTTTGCTGTCCCATTGTCTGTGCATATAAATAGATTGTCAGGTTTACCGACTCTTGAACATGCAACATATAATGGTCCATGGGAAAACAATCCGTATTCAGATCTATACCTCATGATTCTAATGATTGCCCTTGAGCTTTGTTGATGGTGATTGCTAATCGACCATTCCCTGAGTCGCCATCGTCATTTATATATCCCCCTGTGCACCCCGGCGTCCCCTTTGTAGTTATGTCCCTGTGTTCCGGTCGTCATTTATATTCCCTGTGTCCCGGTCGTCATTTGTGTCCCGGTGTTCCAGTCTGTGATTTCTCTTTGAGTGTCCCGGGCGTCATTTATATTCCTTGTGTCCCGGTGTCCCGGTCGTCATTTATATCCCCCTGTGCCCCCCGGCGTCCCCATTGTAGTTGTGTCCCTGTGTCCCGGTCGTCATTTATATTCCATGTGTCCCGGTCGTCATTTGTATCCCGGTGTCCCGGTCTGTATATACATTCGTTTTTTAGTTTTGTTTTTCTCCTTTATTTTTTTCCTTTTTTCTTTTTTTTCTTTTTTAGTTTATTTAGATTTTTAGATTTTTTAGTTTTTTTATTAGTTTTTAGTTTTTTTGTAGTTTTTACCATTTTTTTTAGTTTTTTTTGTTTTTTTTTTTTTACTTATGTCCTGGTCGTCATTTATACTCCCTGTGTCCCGGTCGTCATTTGTGTCTCGGTGCTTTGTTGATTGCTAATTTATATTATATTTATATTTATATTTTTTATATTTATTAATATTTTTTTAGTTTTCTTTTTCTCTTATTTTTCAGTTTTTTCCTTTTTTTTAGTTTTTAGTTTTTTTTTGTTTTTTACCTTTTTTTAGTTTTTTTAGTTTTTTTAGTTTTTTTTAGTTTTTTAGCTTTTTTAGTTTTTTTATTAGTTTTTAGTTTTTTTTTTAGTTTTTGCCTTTTTTTAGTTTTTTCAGTTTTTTTTAGTTTTTAGTTTTTTACCTTTTTTTAGTTTTTTTTAGTTTTTTAGCTTTTTTAGTTTTTTTTCTTTTTAGTTTTTTTTGTAGTTTTTACCTTTTTTAGTTTTTTTTCTTCTTTTGTATTAGTGTGAAATAATTCAGACGTCATATGCGGACAAACACGACGTCACTCGACAGACAGACAGACAGACATAACCCACAAACAACTTATTTTTATATATATTTATTCATATTTTTTTAGTTTTCTTTTTCTCTTTTATTTTTCAGTTTTTTCCTTTTTTTTAGTTTTTTTCTTTTTTAGTTTTTAGTTTTTTTTTAGTTTTTAGTTTTTTTTTAGTTTTTTACCTTTTTTTAGTTTTTTTTTTAGTTTTTTTAGTTTTTTAGCTTTTTTAGTTTTTTTATTAGTTTTTATTTTTTTTGTAGTTTTTGCCTTTTTTTATTTTTTTCAGTTTTTTTTTAGTTATTAGATTTTTACCTTTTTTTAGTTTTTTTTAGTCTTACCCATCAAAAGTTAAGAGCCTGAGAAAATTTGCCTCATTTCAGAAAATAGGGGGAAATACCCCCTAAAAATCATACAATATTAACGAAAATCACACCATCAGTTTCAGTGTATGAGAGAAGTTTCATCCCGATCTCTCGACTCTTAAGCGTTTTCCAAGATTTAAGGTTTCCCCCTCCAACTCCCCCCAATGTCACCAGATCTGGTATGGATTTAAAATAAGAGATCTAATACATGGGTTCCTTCTACATGTCGAATTTCATTAAGATCCAGTCACCCATTCTTGAGTTAAAAATACCTCTATTCTTCTAATTTTTCCGAATTAACACCTCCCCCCTCCCAACTCTCCCAAACAGAGCAGATTCAGCCGGGTTAGGTCAATCAAGTATTTAGGACTTGTGCTTATTAAATATCCGCGTTATTTTAGTCTTTCCTCTCTACTGGCTGCAGTCTTGTTTGAGGGTTTTTTTTGTGGAGTTTTATCTTTCTTAGTTGTTTATTGTCATGTCTGGCCAATTCCGCTTAAGAACTTTGATTCGTCAAGCTTACGGGCAACATTTTGCGGCTTCTGTCAATTATTATTTTTCTTTGGTTAAAAAACATGCAAATTTGTTAAATCAGCAAATTTTCTTAAAAAATTGCAAGAAGGAATCAGTGATTCCTAAATCTTTTAGAGTCAATACCCATTTTGGTACTGAAAATGAATCAAAATTAAAAAACAAATTAAGCCTCATGGCTTTAAATCATGTGACTTTATTCTGAAACATGAAACCAATTATATATAAACTGAAATCAAATTTATCAAGAAATGATAGCTTTAATTACAAGCAGGTAGTTTACTTAATGCTAAGAAAAATATTTAATACTTATGTAAATAAAAAATAATCAACATAAAATGCCTCAGACATCCAAAAATAACAGTCATTTATGGTAGTACACAGATACTGCAAAGACACTGCAAAAGAGATATCCTAAAATGAGACTGGGATTTAAGAAAAGTAAATAAGCAAGTATAAATTACCTTTCTAGGTCTGGGAGTATACTATTCTCTCTTTTTGGGATACCATGGGATGTCGATGGTAAATCGCAGAGTCCTGGGTTTCCTTGTCTATATCCTTTTTTTTTCCGGGAATCATAGATCTCGTAAAACCTTGTGTGAACTGAATTTAATATGCCTTGTAAATACTTAAGGTAGTGGTCAGTATCACTTGGGTCCTCATGCGAATAATCCTTAAGCTGGGCTGGAAATAAACAAACTCTTCTTATTAAAAATTCATGAAACAGATAAACAATGTACAATTATTGGCAAATAGTGTACAGCTAAACGGTGTAAAAGGTGTAATGATACATCTTCCGAATAGACAATTGTAAAATTAAGCTGTTTCAAGATTTGTCCATTTTAGTGTCATGTGTATGTAGTTCCATATCTCAACAACTATTTAGTCTACTGTGCTGTCATGCATACAAAACAGCAGAGAATTTTATACTCTACACAATAATTTACAAGTTTGATTTTTTTTTCTACCTTGTTTCAGCTTATTACCATATAATGTCTTTCAGAGATTTTCACCCATTTTCCCCCCAAAGAATTCAAACTGAAACAAAGCACTACCAGAACAGCCTAAAGAACGAAGAAGGCATTTTGCAATGATAACGTTAATGAATGGACTGACATTGGCTAGCAAAATTTTGTTCCAGAGCTTTTAGTTTCAAAGATGGGTCCCAAAAAAGTCAACTTAGAACAATCCAGGACAAATGATTTGATGACTCTGGTCAAGACCAAACCCTCACATACAACTTGTGGGATGGGAGAAGAGCTGGATGTCCAGTCCATTGTGGTTTTGATGGTTTGAAACGTTTCAAAAGGTCAAAAAGGATTGAAAAATGAGTGCACTATGATTTGAACAATCTACAAAAAATTGTCACCTTTCAAGGTCTGTTCTTCTTTGCTTTTGCGCAACCAAAACGATCTTTTTTCTGGATCAGATCGTTACGTGTGATGAAAAACAGGATCCTGTATGACAACAGGAAACGTTCAGGACAGTAGTTGGACAGGACACAGATGAGCCACCCAGACAATTTCCAAAGGTCAAAATACACTAAAAAGACCATTGTTACTGTTTGGTGGTCATTGGCTGGTGTGATTCACTAGAACTTTCTGCAACTGGAACAAACCATCACAGCAGAGTCCAATTGTGAGAAAATCGATGAAATGTACCAAAAATTGCACCAGTAGCTGTTTTGTTCCACAACCACGCTTGTCTGCACGTCTAACAAATTACCATTCAAAAATTGAACAAATGACGCACTGAAGTTCTACTAAGCCCACCATACTCCTCAGACCTTTCGCCAATCGACTACCATGCTTTCAAGTACTTTGATAACTTTCTCACCAATAGAACCTTAACCAGTCTAGAAGAGGCGAATAAAGCATTTGTAGACTTTTATTGAATATCAAGCACCCAATTCTTATAATAATGGAATAAATCGAATTATGTTATGTTGGCAAAATTGTAATAAATCAGATGGTGCTTGCTTAAATTAAATAAGCATAATCAATACATAAGTATATACATATACTGATTATAATTAGTAAATTAAATTAAAGCCATCAGTGCGATATTTCAGTTTGAAGAAGCCTCATAAAATCAGACTAACCTGACTAATGAATATAATCACTCACACAGAGAGAAAGAGTTTTACCTTATGAGCCTGGAATTAGCCAAGAATCATCAGTACTTAAAACTCTTTTTTATGCATTAAATTACAAGTGAAGATAAAATATGATATCCAATTCTGAATGCCTATTGACTGAGTTATACTGAACAATGTCTTTTAATGTAATATCTTTTAAAATTCAAATTGGCAAAGAAACAAAATACAGTATAATCAAACACTAGTATAAATCAATATATATATATATATATATATATATATATATATATATATATATATATATATATATATATATATAATTCAATATATATGAAGATTGCATAGTTATAGTTTCTAGTTTTGCTATAAAGGTTGTAGGATTTGCAGAGTAAATGTTTGCAGTTCTGCTCTCTTTGGGGGTGTTAGGGGGTGGGGTTCAGTGCTTTGGTGCTTTTGGATGTGCTAGGATGATGAAAATTGATCGGCGTGTCAGGAAGCTGCACAAATTGACTTGATAAAGTCGTTTTCCCCAATTTGACCATCTGGGGAGAGGAAAAATTAGAAAAATTGAGGTATTTTTAACTTATGAGTGTGTGATCAAATCTTAATGCTTTTTGATATTTAGAAGGACCTTGTGACTCAGAACACTTATTTTAAATCCTGAACCTCATTAAACTTCTGATTTTCCTTTTAAAGAATCTATTGATTCTTAGAATTTTGCCAGAGCTCATATCATATGAGCTCTTGGCTCTTCTAACCTGTCACAAGTGCCATTTGAGCTCTTAGCCCTTGTTTCTTTATGATTATGGTCAAGCCATAATAAAGTCAAATTTTTAGTAATAACTAAATTATCTGGAAGTGCAGTGCAACTGGGTAGTCCCATCATTAGTTTATTCAATTGAGCTTCTTTAAACTTCCAAATGCATTTTTATGATTGGTCAATTATGGAAATGATTTAGGTTTCTGTTTTTGAAATTAAAAACAATATAGATTTTGAACAATATTTTCACTGTGTGAGTAGAAAAAGAGTTGAATAATTTCCTAAGCCAGAAATTATCACAAATCACTTAATTCTTAATCACAGGAATATTTTTTTGTCCTATTTTAGACATGATCTCAGCCAATAACTGTTCAGCCATTGAAAGCCTAAACGCCATGAACAATCAAACTCCAGACAATGAGGTACACAGAACCAGAGGTGGAGCCAACAAGGCACAAAAGTTTAAGTAGCAATTGTAGTAAAATTCAATACTACTACTAATAACCCACTGCAGGACCAAGCCCCCTGAGGCAACCAATAATATACAATCCTCCTCCATCTGTATCTATTCAAATCCTTCTGCTTTACACCATCCCAGAAAGTTCCAATTTCCCTTAAATATTTCTTTACAACATCATTCTACAGCAACTATGAATAACCTGCTTTATACTTAGCTCTAGGCAAATGCCTAAAACATGAAGAACAATATAGAATTTCTCAAGATAGTAGGGAACAAATTAGAAAAAATATTTTGGCCCTATGTCCAAGGGTTATCCTCAGCAATACAAAAATATAGGACTGTAATAAGAAAAAACTTACAATAGGATTAGCATGTTTTTCCCTAAACTAATAAAGTAAAATAAATCATTGGTCAACTGCTCTACATAAGCAAGACGTAAATTACAATGAAGACCACACTGCCTTTCTATCACAAAGACCTAGAACAAGAAGAACAATAAGGATATTCACATGCTAATCCTATTTAAGTTTTTTCTTCTGATATATTTCTGTATTGCTGAGGATGGGCCTGAAATGTTCATTCTAATTTGTTTCCCATTGTCTTGAGAAATTCCCAATTGTTTTTCTTGTTTCAGGTGTTTGTGATGGAAAGGCAGTGTGGTCTTTGTTGCTATTTGCATCTTGCTTATGGGGGAGTAGTTGACCAACAATAGATTTTACTTTTTTAATTTAGACAAAAAAATTATCCTGTAAGTTTTTTCTTCTTATTTTATATTTAAGCATTCCTGAGAAATGATACATTCCTTGGACATAGGGCTAAAATATTCATTCTTCTTGTTTCCATCGGTCTTCAGAAATTCCCTATTGTTCTTCTTGTTTTAGCTGTTTGTGATGGTAAAGCAGTGTGGTCTTTGTTGTTTACTTAGGTCTAGATCCATGATTCCCAAACTTACTTGACCAACTGCCTCTTTTCAAGAAAGATTTTCACTTGGTGCCACCTGGATTTTATATTTATTTCAATAGTAATTAATAAGGGATATAAATATTATTGTATCTGTAAGAAGAGGAATTAACAAGTAAAAGACTAATTTTTACAATTATTATAATTTTACTATATAAATCACCAAATGTCTTGAAAAAAAATCTCTATCAAATATAAGTCAATTTGTAAATTTGTTAAGCTATAACACCAAAACCTTGTTAACCAATAATCAAAATTTTTAAATCTTACCTTAATTTTTTTATTTTAACTCTTAGCATATTATAAGTGTTACCATTTTCCTAATTATGCCTATTTTCTTTTGAATTTTCACTGCCCTCTAAAGATAACCATTACACCCTAAATGCGCCTGTGCCCATTACTATACTTCTGGTTTCCTCCAGCACCCCACTGGGCAATAGTACTCACTTTGATAATCACTGATATAAATACATTTTTGATGAATTCTTAATTTATTTCTGTGCCCCCACATAAAAAAATCCTTTTGTTCCCCCCCTCCCCCAAGTCCTGCAAGTAGAGGTAGCTCTTATCTTACAAGCCAGAACTTCCTTATTCAAATAAATCACAAAACCTCCTTTTTTTTAAGTGGGTGGTCATCTGGGCATAGCTTTATCATAAATATTTCCTGAGACCATGCTGGACAATCACAATAAAAAAGAAAATAATTGTTAAGAAGAGAGAAATGAGGATAAAAACAGCCAGTTTAAAAAAAACACAGAAGACTATGAAAATATTTTGCTCAAGATCAGTCAAGTAAGCAAATTTGTAAGACCTATAAGTAAGAGGAATATTAACATGAAAGCATAACAATACCTTCCTGGAGTATGTTCTTGGCCCTGGATTGATAACTGAAATTTTCCCTTTCCAGGATGGCAAAAAACAGCTAGACTAGAACTTTCCCAAAAAAACATTGATATGGCTCAGAATTCTACTCAAATAACAGGAATTGCATTTTGAGAGCTAAAGGCAGAGATAAAGCAACCTGTAACTGAAAATTTAGGTAAAATGTTGTTCTGTCAAAATTTCAATAGGTATAAACCTGTCATGTAGGCCCAATCCAGGGCCCTATAGAGGGAGAAGGAGTGGAGGTAGATACTTCTAAATACTGTCCCAGGATATACTTTAGCCAGTAGACCCATTGCTGAAAGTTCCCTTGAATTTTCCTAGCCTAACCCCTTTCCAAGATAGACCTGTCATGTGGGCAACTTCCAGGGCCCAATGGAGGGAGGAGTGGAGGTAGATACTTCTAAATACTGTCCCTGGACATGCTTTAGCTTGTAGACCTATTTCTAAAGTTCCCTTAAATTTTCCTAACCTAACCCCTTCCCAAGATAGACCTGTCATGTGGGCAACTTCCAGGGCCCTATAGAGGGAGAAGGAGTGGAGGTAGATGGGCCCTACTTCTAAATATTGTCCCAGAACATACTTTAGCCTGTAGATCCATCTCTGAAAGTTCCCTTGAATTTTCCTAACCTAACCCCTTTCCAAGATAGCAAGAAGTCACTAAACTAGAATTTTACCAAAGGTGTTTTCAATATAGTGTAATGTTCATTTTGATACAATTCTAGCTTATTGAATTTCGGCTATCTTGGAATAGGGTTTGGTTAGGAAAATTAAATTTTCAAGGATGGGTCTACAGTCTAAAGTAGGCTATATCTGGTATTTTGAAGTACCCACCTCTACTCCTTCTTATTCTATACCAATTGAAATTTTGACAAAACAACATTTTATCTTAATTTTCAGTTACCAGTAGGTTTTTCTCTGCCTGTAGTTCTCAAAAATGCAATTCCTGTTATTTGAGTAGAATTCTGAGTCAAATCAAAGTTTTTTCCTTCAAAATTTAGGAAATATATTTGCACATCTTTAAAACCTTATAAATTGGGATTTAGCAAAGTTGTGAGGCTGAAAACAATTTTGTTGTACTTCATTCAGTAAATTTATAACAAACAGTAGGCTATAGCTGACTTCCATATAAAGTGAAGTTTTCCCTTCTCAACCGGTTTCATTTCAGCTTGATTTTCCCTTTTCATTGTCCGAGAAGACAATAAATTTGTCTTCTCAGCTGGGCTCTGGACATTTTGTAACTTATTATATTATCAAAATGAACCTGAACACATCTTTCTCTTGCAAGAAATACAAGACTCTAAAATACAAGAGAGTACAAACATTCAACTTACATGAATTAAAAAGATAATTTCTGCCCCCAACCCTCCATTGTTTCTTCAAAATTAATTGCTGCTATGTGATTAAATTGAAACAGTACACCAAAGCCGCGTTTGTTTCACTTTTCAAGTTAAGTAAGTTCGTCAGTCCGACGTTTTATTTGCGATTCTTGATTCGGCATCTTTTATGCCGATTTAATTTTTCACGGGGTTCTTAATCATACTTTAGAATTACTTTTATGTGCATAAACAACTTCATAGCTATGACAAAGCGCACACGCTGAACTCTGTAAAAGAGTTGGCAAATATTTGAAAGAGGGGAATTTTAAGACTTAAAAATTATACAGAAAACATGAGGTATTATGAGCAAGGGTTGCCTATTCCCTGGCGGCTGAGATTTACTCCCCCCCCCCCTGGGAAATGCCCCCAATGAAAATATATCCAAGTAAAATAATACCTCCCCTCAGAAAATACCCCCCCACACGGAAAACAGTTTTCCAAATTTGAGAATTTTATTTCAGTTTAGTTTTTTTTCTTACGAGGAAAAGATTTTGTTATTTGTGAATTATCCGTCACTCAATCAAGTTTACGCTTTATAAAACACGAGAACAAACCGGTTTCTTCATTAGTTTATTTCAGCTTAGCGTATGAAAAGACAAAGACAAGTGACAGAATAAATGGGAAATATATAATTGGGATTATATGATTTTAAATATTTTTTTATTAAATAAAATAATAAATTATAATAATAAAATTATGAACACATAATTTTACATTTGCAAATAAGGGACAGGGGGAACGATATAGCCCCCCCCCCATCTCCTGCTAATATATAGGTTTTTTTTTAAGTAACGAAGAAATCAATTTGTTCTCGAGTTTTACACAGCTTAAATTTGAGTGAATGTCGTATAATTTACAAGTACAGAAATGTTTCATGGAGAGAGAGCTGGATTTCCTAGTACTGATTAAGAACGATCAGAGATCATCTTAAAAAAATAACTGAAAACAACAATATTAACTTAAAATAAAAATGAACATGAGAAGGGCTGACACCCCTCACTTCTTCTCAAGAACAGAACTTAATTGACCCTTTACTTAAAACAAAATACATTTTAAACCTTTTCACCTTAATTAATGAAGAAGTCTTAAGTCTATAAGGAATAAATATCAGAATATGAATATTTAATGACAATACACGGTTCTTTGTTTTATTTTTAGTAAAGCGCAAATTATATTCTGGTTTTGAAAAGACATAGTGGCTGTCAGCCCTACTCCTTTTAATTTTGAATCGTTTTGAGTTTCACTCGGCTATCTATTGTAATTTCTGTTCGTTTCGGGTTTCATTTATTTATCACTGGGGATTAAAAGTAGTTTTACACTTGGAAAATCAGAAAAGCAAACTCAAAGAATTTGACAACGCTTTCATCTGTAAAAACTTAAAAAATAAAAATGTGTTGGTTCCTAGAGCCGACTTTCTTTTCAAAGGAAAGCTAAACCATCTTCTACTTTCTGGTGCCATGCGTTTTTAGCTGAATTTTGGCGATTCCTCTCATACATTTTTTTCTTCCTTTTTTAAGTTGGTGCTCGCTTCTGCCAAAAATTGCAAAAGTTTACTTACAGGGCTTTCAATCTGTCTCAGCCAAAGCCGTTCACTTTGTAATAAAAATAAAAGGAAAACAAGATAATACAAAAAAGGAAATGAAAGAGAAAAAATCGTAAATAAAGAAAAGGCAAGAAAAGTATGAAACAAAAAAAAACGGCACCAACCTTTTATTGCTGTTATTAGAAATCTTAATAGGATGAGAGCGGTCTCTCTGAAATCTAAATATTTACCAATATACTGCTCGCACATACCTTGCTGTGGGAAATTATTGTCATCATATCCAAACATTAGGTACGCCCCTTAAATTAGACATCCATTGCCACACAGTTGAGAAATTAAAAGCATCACAGATAACATACGCTACCACTCCATTGCGGTATGATCTCTATTACCCCACTGCCATTCAGAACTTGAGAAAGGTGTCATGCCTGAATCACTTTTGAGGCCCTTGCATATCGTCAAAAATCTAGTTTTGGAGGAGGAAGAGGTTTGAATACTTAAGGCATGATTTTTGGGCAGTAGAAGGAGGGGGGTAATGATTGGTGGAACTTGTCAACACACATAATTTGAGTTTCAAAAGTAATAAAAACGTAAATAAAAAACAAAACAATAAATAAATAAAAGGGCAAAGAAGATTTATCACTAACTTGAATTATTGATCTAAGCATATGCCTAAATAAACATTTCTCAGAAAAGTTGTCTTGGGTTCTAATTATTTAATTAAGTATAGGAACACAGCTTAACATATACAAGAAATTCTTAAAAAACCACAATTTATCAATATTTCGAGAAAGGAAGATTAAAAGTAAATTTATTGTTAAATCTAAAGTGTACTTCCATTTTCTAGATATTTTCATGACTCTTCAACATCAAAGATGGCGTTCCCCTAGGCACATCCCAGTAACATTTTTAGGCCTCATAATCTGGGGGAGGGAGTTACACCTGTAAAAATATAAAATCAACAGAACCTAATGTCAGAAAAAATGCATGGGGGAGGGCAGCTTCCGTCTCTAGCCCAGGCCTAGAACCACCACTGGCTCTCCCCTAAATATTGTTTCTGGAGTGGTTTTTCCTTGAAGTTTTGACTCACTACTTCAGCTACTACTCGTTACTTCATTTGTGACTCATTTCTTAAACTGTTTGGGCCATTAGTCCTAAATTTTGGGGAATAATTCTGGAAGCATGGACAGGTAGGGGGCAATCAAGTTTTTTTTAACTCTAAGATACGGTAATCTTCAGCTTCTGAACCGCTTCCACAGAAAATAAAACCATTCACAGATAGGTCCAAAAAAATTATAACATTCTAATGATCTAAGTCGATACAATCGCATTATTATTAATATTGAACTGATAACGCTAGGTTTCAAATCGTTCTTTTGTCTCCTTATCAAGTCTTAGAGAATAGGTAGCAAGTGTTTTTCTTCTGAAAAACTAAAATAAGCCAACCTGACAACCAGCTACTTTCGGACTCCCGACGAACAAAGCTTGAGACGGGCACACCAGTCTTAGAAAAAAAACACGTAAATTTCTTGGCATGCAAGTCAGAGCTTCGCTTAGTTTGGAGGCTATCGCATTGACTGTTTTAATTGTACTGTCCTTGGGTAGAAAACTTACCGGCCGGAGTGCTATATTGAAGGTGTAAGTTTGTAAGTAGAATAAGTACCTATAGAGAAATACTTAATCCCTTTGTTATCTAATATTCAGCCCCAGGATTTAGATTCTGATTCTCTACCACAGAAACGAACCCATAGTCTCCAAACATGCTTCACCGCTCAGCTGTCAACCACACTACCCAAGGGGATATCATACTGCCCAAGATAAACAGTGTGGAATTATTACATAGGGCTAGTGCCCTTTTTAATAATTGAAAGTAATTATAGGGAAACCAACCCCCCTCCCATGAAAGTTATCCTATCACAATGAATATTACTATTATGAATATTACTATATTACATAGTATATGAATATTACTTTGTGAATCCTCCTATTGATTCACTAGTATCATCTTATCCGCTTTCTCAGGCTTATATGCAGGATTATTTGGAGATGGACTGCATTGAAACTTAAATACGAGAATGTATAAAAGGTGGGTGAGTCACATAAGGAATGTAAGATGCTCTGTTAGGGGGGGGGGGCAAAAATCTCACTGCAGTAGATTTATTTGGCCAGCATTCCCTCCCAAGAAAAATTTTCAAAAAATTGTTTGACCCCTCCCTTCATACCATGCTATATAGGGAAGGCTTTTGCGTAGATTGCAATTTGTATTTATTACATTTAAATATCAGTTTTGAAGGCAGCAATGCAGGAAATCATAGCCTGTGGTTCATTTTGAGATTTATGCGTATTTCTTTTATCTGCATTTTAAATGGAAAGTTTTATGGTTTTTTAATTAATTTAGTTTATTTTTCCAACGTTTGTTTCCATATTTATGTATTTTCTTGTTATACATATTAAAAGCACCAACCAATAACAGTTTTAGGCCTCTTAAATTGGGGAGGGGGGGCAAGCTTCAAAAATTTCAATTGCTGCAATTTTAGTCAATTGAGTACCTTAATAGTACTGTTAAGCTATAAAATCAAAAGAATTGAATTTCAGATATCAGAAAAACTCCTCCCTACCCAGGCCTAGAACAGCCATTGATGCTATCTGCGTAATGATATGTGTTTTTGCAATCTCAAAATATAGATGACAGTAGCCTATCCATTTCGTACTTTTCATTCTGTACTGCTTCTCGTATAGTTTCCAGATTCTCTTTATCCAGCCAGTGCTTCCCTTGGCAAAACTCTCTTACAACATCTTACATCCCCCCCCCTCCCCAAAAAACCCATCTTGGTTATTTGTATTTATGGTTACTTTTCTCCCTTTCCTCAGCAATTTGAGAGATTTAAGGAATAGTTTTGTTTGATTATATTACATTTTGTTTTATATATTTGATTATTTATCTTAAAAACTTTCCGTATAATGCCAAGTTCCAGCTTGTGAATTATTGAAATATCCTACAACTGCAATTGGAAGTACCTCTGAAATGATATTAGAATTGCAAAACTACTTTAATCTTTCAATTCAGGAAAAGAAATCTTAATGTTAGCACCTCCTTGAAAAAACTTGAGATTGAAAAAAAGAAAGAATTTTTTTCAATTCTTTTTTGTCTTATGATGATTACTTTAAAAGCTAAAATTTGAATTTAAATTCTTTAATTTTTTCCACTATAGACTGTCTGCATAAAGTTAAAATATCGTGCAAACAAATTGTAAAGCTATTTGCAATAATACATACTAACTTGATTGCCTTAAATCACTCTTGCAAGCATTAAAGATGAATCCTGTACATACTGCTTACTGATGATGAGGGCTCAGCTTATTGGGCCAACCATATAGTTGGAGAAATCATTATTCTTTACCCAGCTATTAACAGGTTTCTGGTAGAGCTTCAGGAAGATACTATTATGTTTTCTTGAAACATCAAAGTCAGCTGGATAATTGACAGAACTAATTAGTAGTGTCACAGGATCAAAGCTGAAATTTCTCTGTAAGTAATATTTAATTGGCATTGTTTTTCAAAATTATTTCAAGTTAGAAAGTTTTAAGTCCTTGTCGGCCAACCGTTTATCGCCAAACGAAAAACAGGTCGTACCCTTTTGGAATGGGAGGATGTCATATATTTTGTATCCAAAATAAGACAAGTGGTCAATCACCAAAGTTTAGATGGCGTTGGTGATTTTCAGTTTTCCAAGGGAAAGAAAGGGTTTCCCCGTTGTGAAAAAAAAAATATTTTGTGAACTACGAGTACAGTGCAAAGAAACCGTACCCCCTCCACCTTGCCTGACAATTTAATAACCTTTAGTCGTCATCTTTGGGGATCAATAAATTTGTAACGTTTGAATTTTTTCAGAAGAAAAGCTTTGTAAAATTTAACTAATTAGCTTCGCTTATTCATTTATTTGGCTCTATGTGGGTATATAGATAAAAATTTATTGTACTAAAAACTTCATAACCTGAAACGAGCAAAAGAAAATACAGGAAAATCCTTGTTGTCAGCCAGCTGTTTCTGACTTCTGTCAGAAACAGAAGTATTTCTGTTTTGATTACCTTGCTAATTTAAAGTATACCTAATCTTTTAATAGACTCTTGTGCTGTAATCAAAGAAGTATTTCTGTTTTGATTACCTTGCTAATTTAAAGTATACCTAATCTTTTAATAGACTCTGTGTTGTAATCGATTGTCTCAAGGCAATGTGTTTTAAATCAGGTATGTATGCATGCAGGGTGAGAGGGTCTTTGGGACCATGTAACGTCGAAGTACCAAGATGTAAAAAAATCTTATTTGTAGCCTATAACAAATAAAAATACATAAATAACAATAGATATTAAATACGAAAATACCTACCCCCTCCCAAGGACACTCTTATACTTATTGCTCCAAAACGCTTATATAAAATTTATTGGGTCCTCTTCTGTATTACTATCACCCATTCCGAAACTAATTTTTACAAATGTTAATAAAAAAAGGCATAAAGAAATTAATAAAGAAAATTCATATAAAATACAAAGAAAAATTTCGCAGCCATTGATAATGCTAAAATTAATACTGTAATAATTACACCCCTCTCCCCTCTCTCACAGTCCAAATTTTCAGCTTCGTCAGGCAACTTTGGACATGCATCATTGCTGGCTGATGGCTTACAACCAAGTTACCGATTTACTTCATATTCACAAAAATTATATTTCACATCTTTGTTACTATTTGGTATAGCCAAATAGTAATAGAAAACTAATGTTATAATACATGTTTGTTTGACCCTATTTTTAGTCATTAAATGGTCTTACTCTTTTGATGCCAAACTTTTAACAACGCTCTGTTTTAATGGTCTCTTTAGCATTATCCAAGAGTACGTTTTAGAATATTCTTAGATTTCCACAAATATTCCAATTAGAAGTGACCGGTTTTCCAGCTTTGAACTCACTTCCGGAGCATAAATCTACTCCTCTTAATCAAACTTAAAACCGAAAGAATCACTTCACCAATTGATTGATTCAATAATTATATTTGATATATTAGTCTATTTTATCATTTTGTAATTACTATTCTATTAATTTAAAACACAGATGCGCTACTTCTTTTTCTTCTTTTTGTAATATAAAAAAAAAAACATTCCAGGACTATGATCTTGAGCAAGATTATCTTTCCAATTGACTCAATCATTTTTTCAGGGTTCCTAAAATAATTCCTTTCTTTAGGATCGGCAAGTAGCAGGTACACGATAATCTGTAAGCATACAAAAAAGGAAAGTTTCACTTAAACAAGCTTATATTTTTTAAATTAAATTTTTAATAAGATGAAGAAAATAAAATGACGGTGATTCTTTTTTTTGTGTTTCTTGACTCAGGAAGCGGCTCCTTGGCTGAGGAGGAGAAGCCACACAAGGAGTAGAAGAGCTTAGATGAGCAGTAAATTCGTTTAGTAAGGGATGAGCAAATAATATAATAGATTTGAAAATGTTAAGGGTTTCATTTCTTTTAAATCATGAAAAGAGGAGATAAAAAAGAATAAACAACAGTTTTAGTGACAATTAACTTTACTTAAGGTTGAAAACCCTTGGTTTTTATTTAAACTTTAGAATTATAAGGGGCCACGTCTGCTGCAACGCCTTTTTCTGTGAAAATAAATGCTATCACACAAAAAGACGGCAACAGATATACAGACCTTACAGATTTAGTTTCGAAATTTACTGCTCAGCTCAACCTATTTTCAACCTAGAAAAGAAGAAGGACGTTAGTCGATTGGAGATGAAAATAGAGATGGAGATAAAACCAGCTTTTTGAATCTAAATGTATTTGGAAAACTTCCCTGAAAATGATGATAAAGGTAAAATAAATGGAGATATTATTTTCTGGTATTTGTATATGGGTCACAAACAGAAGTATGGTCAAAAACGGGTCACAAACAAAAATGTTGGCTAATTATTTATATTTCTTTTTTTTCTGTTTAAATGGTGGTAATTGTAACTGATATTATATGAAAAGTTTTTTAGTATTACATTCAAAAGGTTCATGGACTATTTTTGACGTAACACCTTAAATTGGGTATTCTCGTCTTACACCACACTGTCATTCTATGAAGAACAAATAAATTTTCAAGTGGGGATAAATCCATTTTTTTAGAGTAAAAAAAAAGTCCAGATACATCTATCGCATATACAGCGATCTTCATCAGTAGAATTACTACTGATGAGTCAGTTATCGATAATCAGTAGAATAAATCTACTGATGATGATCGCTGTATATGTTAACATGTAGCTTAAATCACTCTGTTTTGTCCGTTTTGTAGGTCAAGCCTTATCTACAGGTTTCATTGAATCTACCTTGAACTGACTATCTCCCTCTCCTATGAGCAGGTAAGCAAAATTAGATGTCTGAAAGGACAAATAAAAATATTTTTGGAGATATTAACAACCCCCTTCCCCATAGCCCCTGGGGAAAAGTCTTTAAGTTACAAAAGCGCCTATTGTTTATGTATAGTATTTGTTATTGGGAATTATGCTCCAATATTAAACTTAACCCCCCCCCCCCCCAACAAGGACAATTTTTCATGGGGAAGGAAGTTTCCAGGGGGAAATTTCTCAGGGAAAATTTTATACCACGAGAATTTGGAGGAATTCCTATAGGAAATGCTTCTTATGTCTTGCAATCTCATAACCTACTTAATTTTACGCATGGAGATATTAAAGGTAATTGTCCAGGGTAAATTTTCACCACGATTGAATTGTTTATAGAATATATCCTTGGCGAGGAAGGATTTTTCAGCGGAGGAGTAGTCTGATTTCTATCAGAAAATAAGTTTCTGATAGAAAGTAACTGAAAGTAAGGAGCAACATTAAAACTTAAAACGAACAGAAATTACTCCGTATATGAATGAAGCTGTTCCGTCCTCAACGCCCCGCTCTCTACGCTAAAGTTTGACTCTTTCTCTCAACTTTTTAAAACAGTAAAAAACCTGATGATTTCTTGATGAAGCTTATATATTTAAAATCAGCATTTAAATTCGATTCTTTTGATGTAACTATTGGTATCAAAATTCCATTTTTTTAGTTTCGGTTACTATTGAGCCGGGTTGCTCCTTACTACAGTTCGTTACCAAGAACTGTTTGACTTGATATATAGAAGGATTTTACGCTTCAGATGCTCCATTTTCGACTCGAATTGGATCCGGGCCCATAGGGGGTTGGAGGAGGGAAACAGAAATCTTGGAAAACACTTAGAGTGGAGATATCGAGATGAAACTTGATGGGAAGAATAAGCACAAGTTCTAGATACGCGATAGGCATATCTGGAACGGATCCGTTCTCTTTGGGGGTTGGGGGGGGGGGGTAATTTGGAAAATCTAGAAAATTGAGGTATTTTTAACTTAAGAACGGGTGACCAGATCTTAATGAAATTTGATATTTAGAAGGAATTCATGTCTCAGGGCTCTTATTTCAAATCCCGACCAGAACTGTCGACATGGGGGGGAGTTGGAGGGGGAAATCGGAAATCTTGGAAAACGCTTAGAGTGGAGGAATCGGGATGAAGCTTGGTGGGTAGAATAAGCAAATGTCGTAGATACGTGATTGACGTAACCGTACTAGATTCACTTTCTTTAGGGGAGGGGTTCAGTGCTTTGGCGAGTTTGGTGCTTCTGGACATGCTAGGACGATGAAAATTGCTAGGCGTGTCAGGGAGCTGCACAAATTGACTTGATGAAGTCGTTTTCCTAGATTCGACCATCTGGAGGGCTAAGGGAGAGGAAAGATTGGAAAAATTAGGTATTTATAACTTACGAGTGGGTGATCGGATCTAATGAATTTTGATATTAAGAAGGACATCGTGACTCAGAGCTCTTATTTTAAATCCCAACCGGCATTAAGCCTCTGATTTTCCTTTTAAATTAATCTATTGATTCTTAGAATTTTGCTAGAGCTCATGGCTCTTCTTGCCTCGTCAAAAGTGCCATATGAGCTCTTAGCTCTTGTTTGAAATTATTTCAAGTCGACAAGTTTTAAATACTTGTCGGCCAACTGTCTAGCGCCAAACGAAAAACAGGTCGTACCCGATTGGGATGGGATGATGTCGTAAGGAAAGATTTAAAGGAAATTTGGAATACCTGGGAGGGTGTAGAGGGAAGATTTGAATAAATTGGGATGGGAGAAGAGCGTTCGTGCCTGGGTTGGCCTCGAGCGGCTTGGTACTGCAGTGAGTTGTTACCAGTAGTTGTATTTCATGTCAAAATCAAATCTTCGCTAAGAATGCCTCGATTAGCGTGGAAAAACCTCGGCATGTCTAATTAGGCTTATCAACTTTGAGCAGGCACTTTCATTCCTGATAGTATGCCACTTCCTTTACACTTTCTATCATTTAATGTGTCCAAAATAACACAAGTGGTCAGATCACTGAAGTTTAGATGGAGCTGGTGAAATTCAGTTTTCCAAGGGAAAGAAACGGTTTCCCCTTGTAAAAAAAATCTTTTGTGAACGAGTACAGTGCACAGAAACCGTACCCCCTCCACCTTGGATACGGCCTTGTCTGTTAATTTTACAATCGTTAGTTGTCATCTTTGGGGATCAATAAATTTGTTATGTTTGAATTTTTTCAGACGAAAGGCTTTGTAAGATTTAACTAATTAGCTTCGCTTATTCATTTATTTGGCTCAATGTGGGTACATAGACAAAAATTTATTGTCCTAAAAACTTCATAACCTGAAACGACCAAAAGAAAATACAAAAAAAATCCTTGTTCTCAGCCAGCTAAGATGGGCTAAACGGGCAAAAAAGCATTTCTATTTTGATGACCTTGCTAACTTAAAGTGTACCTAGTCTTTTAATTTAGTCTATGTGGTGTAATCGATTGTCTCAAGGCGATTTGTTTTAAATCAGGTATGTATGCTTGCAGGAGGAGAGGGTCATGGACCATGTAACATCGAAGTACCAAAACGTTAAAAATTCTTTTTTGTTGCCTATAACAAATAATCATACATATTACATATGAAAATATATCCCCTCCCAAGGACACTCTTATACTTATTGCTCCAAAACACTTGTATATAATTTATTGGGTTCTCTTCTGTATTAAATCACCCATTCCGAAACTAATTTTTAAAATGTTAATAAAAAAAGGCTTAAAGAAATAAATAAAACAAATTCATATAAATTACAAAGAAAATTTTGCAGCTATTGATAATGCTAAAATTAGTACTGTAATAATTACACCCCTTCCCCTTTTTTATCCACTCTCATCTTTTTTTCCACTTTTTTTCCACTATTTTTTTTTTCCACTCTCATCTTTTTTAAAAACTTACGGTTAGAATGCTTGCAAAAACGACAGCCACAACGAGTAAAAAACAAAAGCGAGTAACAAAGAAATGTCCAGCTACTAGTTTTATTTCGCTTGGAAATTTTTTTTCCCTTTAATCACTTGCTCCAGATTTCTACATCAAGTTATTTCTGTAATTAACTAAATATTAAAAAAAAACTGGCTACTGAAAATGTATTTATGTGTATTTTGATAAGGGACTACAGTAAGCCAAAGATCGCAAAAAAAAATTTTGAAGTGAGTAAAATTTATAGCCAATTAAATGGCTATAAATTAAATGGCTATAATTTTAATAAATTTTTAAAATGTCAATAAAAAAAAGGCTTAAAGAAATAAATAAAATAAATTCATATAAATTACAAAGAAAATTTTGCAGCTATTGATAATGCTAAAATTAGTACTGTAATAATTACACCCCTCTCCCCTCTCTCACAGTCAAAGTTTTCAGCTTCGTCAGGCAATTTTGGACATGCATCATTGCTGGCTGATGGCTTACAACCAAGTTACCGACTTACTTCATATTTCCAAAAATGATTTGCTCATCTTTTTTACTATTTGGTAGAGCTAACTAATGCTATAATACATGTTTGATTGACACTATTTTTAGCTATTTTTAGCAATTTTTAGCAATGATTGACACTATTTTTAGCTATTAAATGATCTTACTCTTTTGATGCCAATTTTTTAACAACACCCTGTTTTAATGGTCTCTTTTTAGGAATATTCAAGAGTACGTTTTAGAATATTCTTAGATTTCCACAAATATTCCAATTAGAAGTGACCGATTTTCCGGCTTTGAACTCACTTTCGAAGCAAAAAGCTACTCCTTTAAGTTATCAAACTTAAAACTGAAAGAATCGCCTCACCAATTGATTGCTTCAATAATTATATTGGAAACATTGGTCTATTTTATCATTTTTCAATTAGTATTAATAAAATGATTGATTGATTGTTTAATTTAGCGCAAAGATGTGGTATTTCTTTTTTTATAAAAAAAAAACAGTCAAGGACTGTGGTTTAGAGCAAGATCGCCTTTTCAATTGCCCCAATCATTTGTTCAGGGTTCCTTAAATAATTCCTTTCTTTAGGATCGGCAAGTAGCAAGTACACGATAATCTATAAGAAAACAAAATAAGAAAGTTTCACTTAAACAAGCTAGCAATTTTTATTAAGATGACGAAAATAAAGTGTCTGTAATTCTTTTGTTTTTGTTTCTTGACTCAGGAAGCGGCTCCTTGGCTGAGGAGGAGAGGCCACACAAGGAGTAGAAGAGCTTAGATGAGCAGTAAACTCGCTTAGGAAGGGATGAGCAAAAAATATAATAGATTTGAAAATGTTAAGGGTTCCATTTCTTTTAAAACATGAAAAGGGGAGATACTAAGTTTACTTAAGGTTGAGAACCCTTGGTTTTTACTTAAACTTTATAATTATATGGGCCACGTCTGCTGCAACGCCTTTTTCTGTGAAAATAAATGCTATCACACAAAAAGACGGCAACAGTATACAGACCTCACAGATAGTTTCGAAATTTACTGCTCAGCTTTCTTAATTTTCAACCTAGAAAAGAAAAAGGACGTTAATCGATTGGAGATAAAAGATAGAGATGGAGATAAAATCAGCTTTTTGAATCTAAATGTATTTGGAAAACTTCCTGAAAAACAGGATAAAGGTAAAATTAATGGAGATATTTTCTGGTATGTATTTGTGTATGGGTCACAAGTAGAAGCATGGTCACAAACGGGTCACAAACAAGCTAATTATTAAAATTTCTTTTTTTTTCTTTTCCAATATTCGTAATTTTAACAGAGATTATGTGAAAAGTTTCTTAGTCTTACATTCAAAAGGTTCTTGGACTATTTTTGACGTAATACCTTAAATTAGGTGTTCTTGTCTTACACCACACTGCCGTTCTATGACGAACAAATAAATTTTTAAGTGGGGATAAATCCATTCATCTACAGTAAAAAAAAAAAAAGTCCAGATATTTCTGTCACATATACAGCGATCGTCATCAGTAAAATTACTACTGATGACGGTAGCTGTACGTTATTTTGTAGCTTAAATCACTCTGTTTTGTCCTAGCACGTCCAGAAGCACTGAACTCGTCAAAGCACTAGAAATCCCCCCCAGCTCCCCCAAAGAGAGCGAATCCGATCCAGTTATGTCAATCACGTATCTAGACCTTGTTCTTATTCTTCACATCAAGTTTCATCTCGATCCCTCCATTCTAAGCGTTTTCCAAGACTATCCCCCCCCCCCGCAGATGGTCAAATCGGGGAAGAAACTTTCTATTTAATCTGGTCTCGTCCTGGTCTGGCCTGCCAACTTTAATCGTCCTTTAACTTTGCCAACTTTAAGCTTATACATCATGTTTGATTTCCCACTCCCTTATATACTTCATTTTTTCTATTTTTTCCGAATTAACCGAATTATTTCAGAAACAAGAGCTTTGAGATACAATACCATTCCAAATATCAAATTTCGTTAAGATCCCATCACCCGTTCGTAAGTTAAAAATACTTCATTTTTCTATTTTTTCCGAATTAACCGGGCCCCCACTCCCCCCCTCAAGATGGTCAAATCGAGAAAATAATTATTTATAATTTAACCTGTTCCAGTACCTGATACCCCTGCCAAATTTCATCGTCCTAGCTTACCTGAAAGTGCCTAAAGTAGCAAAACCGGGACAGACAGACAGACCGACAGAATTTGCTATCGCTATATGTCACTTGGTTGAAAAACAAGAGCTAAGAGCTCATATGGCACTTGTGACGAGGCGAGAAGAGCTAAGACCCAAGAGATCATATGGTATGAGCTCTAACAAAATTCTATGAATCAATAGATTGATTTAAAAAGGAAAATAAGAGGTCCTTCTAACTATCAAAATTCATTAAGATCCGATCACCCACTCGTAACTTATAAATACCTAATTTTTTCTAATTTTCTCTCCCTTTTGCCCCGCAGATGGTCGAATCTGGAAAAAAGACTTTATCAAGTCAAATTGTGCAGCTCCCTGACACGCCTACCAATTTTCATCGCCCTAGCACGTCCAGAAGCACCGAACTCGCCAAATCACTGAACCCCTCCCCCCAACTCCCCCAAAGAGAGCGAATCCAGTACGATTCTGTCAATCACGTATCAAGGACATTTGTTTATTCTATCCACCAAGCTTCATCCGGATTCCTCCACTCCAAGTGTTTTTCCAAGATTTTCCCCCTCCGACTCCCCCCAATGTCAAAAGATCTGGTCGGGATTTGAAATAAGAGCTCTGAGACATGAATTCCTTCTAAAAATCAAATTTCATTACGATCCGATCATCTATTCGTAAGATAGAAATACCCCAATTTTCATGTTTTCCAAGAATTCTGGTTTCCCCCTCCAGCTCCCCCGAATGTCACAGGATCTGGTCGGAATTTGAAATTAGAACTTTAAAGCACAAGATCCTTCCAAATATCAAATTTCATTAAGATCTGGTCACCCTTTCGTAAGTTACAAATACCTCAATTTTCAAAATTACCCCCCCCCCCCCGAATTCCACCAAAGAGAGCAGATCCAGTCCAATTATGTCAGTCAAATATCTTAGACAGGTTTCTATTCTTCCCATCCAGTTTCATCCTGATCTCACCGCTTTAAGTATTTTCTAAGATTTCCGGTCCCCCCAACTGCCTCCCCCCAATTACGCTTGATCCAGTTGAGATTTAAAATAAGATATCTGAGTTACAAGGTCCTTCTAAAAATGAAGTTTAATGAAGATCCGATCACTCCTTCGTAAGTTAAAAATACGTCATTTTTTCTTATTTTTCAGAATTACCCCCCCCCCCCCAATTGAGCGGATCCGTTCCAATTATGTAAATCACGTATGCAAGACTTCTGCTTATTTTTCCAACCAAGTTTCATCCCAATCCCTCCAAACTAAGCGTTTTCCATTATTTTAGGTTTCCCCACCTCAAACTTCCCCCAATGTCACCAGATCCGGTCAGGATTTAAAATAAGAGCTTTGAGACTCGATATCCTTCTAAATATCAAATTTCATGGAGATCCAATCAACCGTTCGTAAGTTAAAAATACCTCATTTTTTCAAATTTTTCAGAATTAACCCCCCCCCCTCCAACTACCCTAAAGAGATTAGATCCGTTCTGGTTATGTCAATCATGTATCTAGGACTCGTGTTTTTTTTCCCACCAAGTTTCATCCCGATCCCTCCACTCTAAGTGTTTTCCAAGTTTTAGGTTTCCCCCTCCCAACTCCCCCCCCCCCCAATGTCACCAGATCCGGTTGGGTTTAAAATAAGAGCTCTGAACCACGATATCCTTCTAAATATCAAATTTCATTGAGATCCGATCACCCGTTCGTAAGTTAAAAATACCTAATTTGTTTTAATTTTTCAGAATTACCCCCCCCCCCCAACTACCCCAAAGAGAACGGATCCGTTCCGTTTATGTCAATCATCTATCTAGGACTTGTGTTTATTTTTCCCACCATGTTTCATCCCGATCCTTCCACTCTAAGTGTTTTCCAAGTTTTAGGTTTCCCCCTCCCAACTCCCCGCCCCCGTCACGAGATCTGGTCGGGATTTAAAATAAGAGCTATAAGACACGATATCCTTCTAAACATCAAATTTCATCGAGATCCGATCACCCGTTCGTAAGTTGAAAATACCTCATTTTTTCTAATTTTTAAGAATTACCCCCCCCCCCAACTACCCCAAAGAGAGCGAATCAGTTCCGATTATGTCAATCATGTTTCTGGGACTTGCGCTTATTTTTCCCATCAAGTTTCATCCCGGTCCCTAAACTCTAAGTGTTTTCCAAGATTTTAGGTTTCCCCCCTCCAACTCCCCCCAATGTCATCAGATCCGTTCGGGATTTATAATAAGAGGTCCGAGACACAATATCATTCCAAACATCAAATTTCATTAAGATCCAATCACCCGCTCATAAGTTAAAAATACTTCATTTGTTCTATTTTTTCCGAATTAACCGGCCCCCCACTCCCCCCCCCAGATGGTCAAATCGGGAAAACGACTATTCCTAATTTAAATTGGTCCGGTCCCTGATACGCTTGCCAAATTTCATCGTCCTAGCTTACCTGGAAGTGCCTAAAGTAGCAAAACCGGGACTTAAGGTTTCCCCCTCCAACTCCCCCCAATGTCATCAGATCCGGTCAGGATTTAAAATAAGAGCTCTGAGACACAATATCATTCCAAACATCAACTTTCATTAAGATCCAATCGCCCGCTCATAAGTTAAAAATACTTCATTTTTTCTATTTTTTGCGATTAACCGGCCCCCTACTCCCCCCCCAGATGGTCAAATTGGGAAAACAACTATTTCTAATTTAATCTGGTTCAGTCCCTGATACACTTGCCAAATTTCATCGTCCTAGCTTACCTGGAAGTGCCTAAAGTAGCAAAACCGGGACCGACCGACAGACCGACAGAATTGGCGATTGCTATATGTCACTTGGTTAATACCAAGTGCCATAACAAGTAAATTCGATAAGGACTATTGACAATGCCCTAATGCCAATTTCCATCAAAACGAACCTGAGCTAAATTGGAGTTTAGCAACAAAATATTTTGTATACAAAGCATGAGCTATATTTTGATTAATCCTATATAGTTTCTAATAAGGTTCGAGTAGTATTTTTGGTTAGATTTTTAAAGTAACATACTAGAGCGTTTTCTTAAATAAGTTCGGAGACCAAGCAGGCAAAGCAAGACAATGCAAGGCAACAGGACAACAACAAAAAAAAAAAAAAAAAAAGAATTCCAAGTACTGACCTTTCTTTATTATAGCTTTCTTAGGCAAAATTGGTTGAGTGGAAACAATTTTCAAATCCGCTTAGTTTCTAAGAAAAAAAAAAGAAAGAAAAAAAAAAAAAAATCAGAAGCGCGGTCTTTTCCTGAAAAAGCCTCATTGAAATCATGGCTCAAATAAGATTTTTTTTGCAAAATTATTATTTAAAATTTTTAATTTCAAAAATTAAAATTGTCAAATAGAGACGGTTCAGAAACTTACATATCTGTACGATATTTTTACATATTATTTCTCCTTATTTGAGTTCCAGCAATTTCAATTTAAGAAACTCATTTATCGACAGCATGAGAAAATATAAGAAAACGTGGTAGTTTGCAGCCAGTTGAAAAGCAGAATAAATTTCAAAAGCAAAGGCAATTTTCACATTCAGCCGTGTCTTTAATAAAGTTTTTCAGGCAAAGCTGGTGAACTTTTTTAATTTTTCAGGGCAACTACAATGAAAAGGCCTTAACTAATTATGGTGTTTGAAATGGAAAAAGGAAAAATTATGAACTTGTATAAAGCTAATAGATTGGTATTATGTGAATATTTTTTAGGTAATTGGGGGACCACTGTTAGTTGATGGGTTGAAAATTGAAATTTGGATTGAATCAAATTTTGAATGAGGGTATATTTGTTTCACGTCTACTGCACTGCCCTTCTAAAGAGCCTTTTGTCAGGCACTTGACAAGATCAGAAGAGTATTATATTGTAATGTATACTCTAAATACTTAATTCAGTAAAAATAAAAAAAAAAAAAAAAAAAAAAAAAAAAAAATAAAAAAAAAAAGCAAGCAAGTTCTATGGACCTATCAAGATAGAGGGGTAGTAGGCCTTAAAATTTTTGTCAAAGATTGAGCAAAGCACTAGGTATCAGTCAAGGGCCCTGTTGCTATATCAAGCATTGTTAACATTAAAGAGCTACAAAAAGAAAGTGGAACAAAACTTGAATTGGCTCTCACTACGTGTTACTAAAGAGAACCTGTCCATCAGCAATATGGACACCCCGCAAAGATATTGAAACAACATGCACGATTCGTAAGGTGTTCAACTTATGGCGTGCTGACACCTTCCCTCCCCCCACGGATAAATAAAGTTTAACATTCTATTTTTCACTGATTTTATTTTCTTTGGCCAAATTGAATGGAAATTTGGCCAAAAAGAATGGAACTACAATTAGTGTTACAAGGATTGTAGACAGGCAGATACACAGAAGAAATGTCTCAGCCGAAAGCACAGAACAATTTTAAAGAATTAACTTATTTATCTTCTGGATTGAAAGTATAAAACTTTATAGAAGAACGTCTCTTAAAGCACAAGAATATTTTAAAAGGGTTTCACTGTTTGCTTCACACTTATCCACAGAATAGTGAAGAAAGTAAAGAGATGAAAGAGCCATTTTTGAAGTTGATCGAAATTTATGAAGAAGATTTGGAAAACAACACCTTAAACGTTTGATGGCGGAAAGAAAAATTTGGCAAAAATTTCTCAAACGGAACAAGGCACACCATGTCAATGCAACTGATTTTCTAAATATTTGTGGCAAAGCAATCTCTCCGAACATCCATATCTTACTTAATATTTTAATCACTATACCTGTATCGACCAGCACAACAGAGCGCTCCTTTTACACTTCGGAGAATCAAGACATACCTAAGAAACGTGACGTCTGAAAGTAGGCTAAATGGCTTTGCCAATCTCAATGTCCACAGGGAAATTCTAGTTGACACAGACAGTGTATATATCCATACTGACGAAGACTCAATTTTGTTTTGTAAGACAGCTAATATAGGAAGATTGTGTCAGAGTAAAACGGAAAATCGTATTTAATCTGCTGGATTTTATCAATCATTCTTATAGTCCCTACTCGAAACTTGCATCCAAAGAGCTAAAATAAACTTTAAGTAATACCTTAAATTACCGGTTTTTCTGAGGATTTTTTAAAGTTTTTTGTTGATTAGCCCGCACTAGACATCACCACCCTTACTTACGGCAACTTACGTTCATTCTAAGCTTGCTTTCATTCACTCTTTTCATTTTTCATCATTTTAAGTTTCCTTCTCTTATGGATTTCTGCTTGATTTATCAAAATCATTTTGCTCAAACTAAGAGTTTATGCAAAATCTTTTGGATTTTACTTTTTGGTTCTCGTTTGGTTTGAACTTTTTGCTTTTTATGCAAAACTTCCTGTTTTCAATAATATAATTCAAAAGAGGCCATTAACCATTTTTATTTAAAGGGCAGGTAATAATCTTGTCAACAGAAAAAAAATCGGCTTATGTAATTTAAAATGCATTATGGTGCAAATATTAAATATTAGTGGAGAACACTTTCTTTTTGATTTTTTCAACTTTTATCATGACCACATTTATGGACAAGCAGGGCTTTACCGTATGCAAGGTGCAATACATTAAAACAGATTGGACTAATTGACAGTGTTTTCAGATCGACGCTGTTTTGAGGTAAAGAATTCTCTATACTTTTTTACTGATACTGACAAATGTCCTTAGAAATGGAGACACAACCTAGATTTCCCGTTACCCACAGGTATATCTTGTGGAGACAGAAAAGTGATCTATTGCCAAGAGGGTCAGTTTCCAAAAATCAAAGACAGAGAGAACACACAAAAAATCAGTTAGTCAGTCAAAGATCGTGCAACCCCCTGGTTTCATCTTTGGAGGTAAAGCTATAAAGAATATTGATTAATCCCATCTCCTCAAAAATATATTTTCACCATCCATTCACGCGGTAGATATTCTCGAATGGGTTTGTTCCTTCTGGGCAAGAAAGCATGGTGAAATTATACCTTCTATGGACACAATGCCATCCATCTCAATTATACTTCTCTGCGAATTTTACACAAAGCTTGTTCCCAAAAATGAATGCCCGTGTTCTGCAGAGCTCATAGAAAGCTGTTTATACTCCTCCAAAAGATTAATAATACGGCTTCTAGAGATATAACAGGATGTCAATGGATATTCTTCTGAGTACCCACCATTCTTACTAGCTATATACTAGTATCACCGTTACGGTAGGTAAAGAAACACCTCACAAGGGATAATCAATTCCTATGTTTAGAAAGCCTGATTGCACTAAAGTCATTACTAAAAAAAATACTACTGTTGCCAAAAATCTATGAAAAGGGGTTGAGCCTTATATCTCGAATCGGCCAAAAAATTGTTATAAAGGGTATTTTCAATTACAACAGCAGAAAGAACTTGTTTCCCAAAGAGCAAGCTTATGAAAAATGCTGTTGCACTTATGCTATAAATAATTAACGCTTAATGCTATAACCTCTTTTGTTCTAGAGTTACTTTCGATTTACAATCAACTCAAAATCTATTATAACCAAATTTTCATGAGTTTTAGAGACCGAAAGCGTTAAGTACAGGTCTCCCCCACAGTCAAAAGTATAGCGTCTTTTCAACAATCGACGGTTTAAAAGGCGTTTTATATATTTTTTTGCTAATCTTCAACATTTTGTAAAATGTCATAAAATATATGCCATATTTCCACGACCTTACTGCATAGTTCTTTTGAAGGACGATAAAAATTCTTCTTCAATAATTTTATTAGGTTCTTAAAAGTTTCCTCTAGGCTTTCATACAAGCCTAGGCTTCTCATACAAGCCTAGATACTCATGAAAACGCCCAAAGGTTTTTTGGGGTTAGGATGCACATCCATAGACCAGAAGCTATCGTCAACGCAAAAGTACTGTATACACTGTTATTTGATTTAAAATTCAATGCATGAAAACGATGCATTTTCGCGAAAGAAAAGACACAATTTTAGAGATCAGAGCGGGCATAAGTCGAATCCTCTAAGTTAACAATCTTAAACCAAACAGACTAAATTGAATGAAGAAATCCAGCACAAAAAGAAAAGGCCATTAATATGAGTTGTGGAACCCTCATTTAACTCCCCAAAACAATTAGTAGCATTGCCTCTTCAATGAATACGCAATATATTTTCAATTGAAATTATTCTTTACCCGATGGTCAATATATTTGAAAGAATGAATTATTTTAGTCATTTTATCATTATTATTACTTCGCCATTAGTAAGCATATAGATACAGTAAACCCTGGCAATGGGGTTTTTGGACAAGCAAGATCCCCTTTCCTACTTTTATCAGGTTCACTCTATATATAAAAAAGTCCTAGCTACATTTTTTAAGTTTAGCATTAATCCGCAAATATAAAATGGCGGGCCCAAAATAGGTCTGTCGAAACTGTTTTTGAAACATAACCACAATATCGCTTTTCCTTCATGGCATCCCCTTCTTAAAAGGGGATGCTTAAAGTTGAAAGTTTACAATAGTTGTTCGTGTATAGTAAGTGCTCTTCATAAATTGTTTTGATAAACATAGTTATGTATTTATTTTAATTTTCTCTATCTTGTACTCCGTCCCTATGAACTATCCCTAGCTCTAAGAACAACAAGCAGTTTGCAAGAATACAAAGAAACAATATTTTATTGATTAAATTTATATTAAAATATAAAATAAAAAAATGTTGTTGTATGTTGAGTCAGGAAGAGGTTCTTTGGCAGGAGCAGAGGCCACATAATTGCACAGCTTCAATGAGCAGTAAATTCGTTAGGTGAAGGATGAGCAAAAAATTGAAGCAAAATTGATTAAAAAATTTTTGAGGGTTCTATTTTTTTAGTAAAATATAAAAAGGGGAACAAAAAAAAATATACGCAAATTTTACTGAGATTCTATTTAACTTGAGGTTTAGAACCCTTGTTTTTTTTATTTAAACTTTAAAATTATAAGAAACCAGTTCTGCTGCACTGTCTTTTTATGTAAATATAAGCGTCTATACACAAAAAGACGAATGCAACAGAGAACAGGCTTACAGAGAAATTTACTTTCCGAAATTTACTGCCCAGCTACTTCATTTACTTCATTATCTAGAAAAGAAAAGAAAAGTCAATCATTTGCAGACAATAGACAATATGTTTTTCCGAACTAAAAAATTTATAAAAGGATACATTTTGAAGACTGGCTAAATACATTACAAGAGCGAAAACCTCGAGATGGTTGCGATGTCTGGTCAAGACCTTTTTTCTTCACATATAATTATGCTTGCTATTAACAAATCCTTTTAGACTTTCCTGGAACATTTTGTGATATGGGAAAAGCACAGATACAAATGTGTTCCTAAAAACTGAATTAGTCAATAAAAGATAAATGCTAAATGTGAAAATGAGCACTACCTAAGGAGGGGCGGGGGTAGCATGGATTAGTTTTTGGCGGAAAAGAAATTTTCTGGGCAAAAACTTACATGGGTAGATAAGGTGTGATTTAAAAAATTTACATTTTCTAAGAGCCCCACGGAGATAAAAACCATCGAAAAAGTGATGAAGAACTAATATATTATACAATATATATATATATATATATATATATATATATATATATATATATATATATATATATATATATATATATATATATATATATATATATATATATATATATATATATATATATATATATGTAGCTAAGCGTATTTTACTTATTATCAATTCTGGCACCCCTTTTATTGAAATCCTTGGAAATCAAATTTAGTGAGGTCTTCGGGGATGGTGAGAAGGGTGGTGAACTGTATGAGAGTCAGGAAGGTGTACTACGTGTAACAAGGTCGTAAGAAAGACGCATTTGCACTATCAAGAACGGCTCAGGAGCGACTAGGGCCCAGCGGCCAAAGGCAACTGTTTTGAGACTAGCATTGCTAACTGATTGTGCATGCAACTGTTGTGTGACCATGGCCTTGAGGAAGTGAGGTCCAACCCACGAGGCAAACTAGATGTTACTGGTTTCCAATCAGTCTAAAACCGGTTCCGAATGAGACCCCAGTCATGGTCACAGTTGCGTTGCAGTGCTGTCCCAGACATTTTCGGGAGCTACCGCGTTGATATTGTCCAATTACTTTGGCTCTCAACATGTCAGACCAGGAATTAAACATGAAAGTAGACTAAAAGTAGACTAATATCATGATTGTCAAAATGGCTAGTATACAATAACTGAGCAGCTAGGGGTTTTAAGTTTAAACTTTAAGGAGAAGGTTGAGAAGAAAATCGAACTGAATCATAAGAATATATATGTATCCAGGTAGTCAAAAGAGCACATCTGCAATATCTTAGTAATTTCTAAGGGTATTAAGTTGAAACCTTCAATCATTGGTGAGGATGGTGTCGAACAAAATCAAAGTATACTATATACACCTAAGTAGTCGAAAGGGCGCGTCTGCAAAATATCAAGAGCGGCTAAGAGTATTTAGTAGACGCTTTCAGAGGATGCTGGGGGAGGATTCTAAACTAAATCGAAAGACACTATGTGCATCCATTTCGTCAAAATGATGAACCTATAATATAACAAGA